>NW_028275318.1:0-163149 GCF_013281855.1 Momordica charantia
CGGAGGCCGAGTTCGAGCTGCCATCTGCCATACACTGTTGTGCATATCCTTCATAAACAGTTGGCGCCGTCTGTGGGGAACGACAATTAAGTAAGTCATCCCAATCCTTTTAAAAAAAACCAACACGCGAGCGAAAATGGTTCAACCAGCAAACTCGACCAATACGGCAGATCGAAGGACTCTAGCTGCCAGCGATGCCCCACCAGAGGGAGGTCGGAGCAGCATGGTAGAGGGGCAAAGTTCACGACGGCCTAGCAACAACCCCTCCGCAGGTCGGCACGAATCAACCCCGTCTGTCCTACCACCTGCCACCCAGGGCATCCAAGGCCACCCGTGGCCGAGGTGGGACCTCTAAGAAGGGCGCCCGGGGTCCAGCCCCGGCTCCACCAATTGAGAACTTTGGCGCACTCCAGAGAGAAATGGAGGCAATGCGCACACAAATGCGGTCCATGGAGGAAATGTATACGAGATGATACTAGCTGCAGGCGCAGGGTCCCGATCTGAAAATCGAATGACGCGCATTGACATACGCGAGCAAAGGGGTTCCCACCTCGGCCCAGTCAAGGAGAAACATCCCGAAGATAACGAGAGCGAGAGACACCACTCGCCAGAGAGGAGACCTCCGTGAACACCTCAACAGAAAGAGAGGCTCATCTCTCCGAAAAGGACAGTCACCACCATCCTGCTCACGCAAGAGCTCCAACCAGCAGGCTGAGTCCTCTCGCAACCCAGCAACTCCTGCAGGAGTGATTACAAGGGAGAAGTTCGACCAGCTGAGGGGCCAGCTCGACGCTCAGGTGGAGGCATTAAAGGCCAAATGTGAGCAGAAAGAAGGTTCACTGAACGATGGCGATTTGGGAAATCGCCCTTCACCTCGGACGTTTTGGAAGCACCGATCCCTCCGAGTTCAAAGCTCCTACCGTGAAGCCTTATGATGGGTCGAAGGACCCCAAGGATTATGTTGAGGTCTTTGAAGGCCTCATGGATTTCCAAGCGCATCGGACGCAATCAAATGTCGCGCCTTTCAGATCGCGCTTACTAGCAGCGCGCGATTGTGGTATCGGAGACTGCCAGCCAAGTCGATCTCGACCTACTCTCAGCTGAGAAGGGAGTTCCTCGCCCAGTTCTCTTCTCGGCATTATGACAGAAAGACAGCGACCCATCTCTCCACCATCAGACAGAGGGAGGGTGAGACGCTGCGGGAGTATGTCACCAGATTCCAGGAGGAGCAATTGAAGGTCGCACACTGCTCCGATGACTCGGCCATGTGCTATTTTCTCACCGGTCTAGCCGACGAAGCCCTCACGGTGAAACTTGGAGAGGAGGCCCCGGCCACCTTCGCCGAGGTGCTTCAGAAGGCGAAGAAAGTCATCGATGGACAGGAGCTCCTCCGAACCAAAACCCGCCGACCAGAACGAAAGATCGGCCGGGGCAGAAGTGGAAAAGATATAGAAAAGGCAGATCCCAAGTCCAAGGACAAGGGATCCCTTTCCAGCGGCCGAGCTGAGTATCGAAGGGCGGAGAACGGACCTACCAGGAGCCGACCTTACGAACGCTTCACCCCCGCCACGATTCCAATTCCGAGATCCTAACGAACATCGAGGAGTCTGGAATGGAAAAACTACTCAATCCTAACGAACAGAGAGGAGCTAATCCACTTCCTCATATCCACTTGGATGTCTTTGCGTGGTCCCATGAGGACATGCCTGGCATTGACCCGAAAATTATGACACATCGCCTCAGCATAGATCCGTCATTTCCGACCTGTAAAGCAAAAAGAAGACATATAAACAAGCGGAGTGAGTGTATTGTTGAGGAAGTTAGCAAACTTTTGAAAGTTGAATACATAAGAGAAATTTTGTATCCCGAGTGGCTCTCCAATGTGTTTAGTTTAAAAAATCTACGGAAAGTGGAGAATGTGCGTAGATTTTACGAACTTAAATAAGGCATGCCCGAAAGATTGCTTCCCACTGCCGAGGATTGATCAGCTTGTGGACGCCCACAGCCGGGCACGAACTGCTCACCTTCATGGACGCCTACTCTGGGTACAACCAAATCAAGATGCATGTCCCAGATCAAGGTCATACCGCATTCATAACAGACCAAGGTCTGTACTGTTACAAGGTCATGCCTTTCGGGTTAAAGAATGCAGGAGCGACCTACCAGAGAATGGTGAACAAAAATTCGCCAAGCAGATCGGCCGGAATATGGAAGTGTATGTGGACGACATGCTTGTCAAGAGCAGCAGTCTAAGTCGCATCTCTCCGATCTGACCGAAGCCTTCGAGGTTCTGAGGACATATCAAATGAAGCTCAACCCAGCTAAATGTGTCTTTGGAGTCTCTTCGGGAAAATTCCTTGGCTTCATGGTGAACAACTGGGGAATCGAGGCCAACCCCGAAAAGATTAAAGTCGTGCTCGAGATGGAGGCACCCAAGACGCTGAAGCAGCTTCAGTGCCTCAATGGCAGGATTGCGGCCCTGAATCGTTTGTTTCAAGATCGATAGATAAGTGCCTTCCTTTCTTCAAAGTCCTACGGAGGAAAGGGCCGTTTGAATGGACAGCAAAGTGCGAGCAAGCATTTCAGCAGTTGACAACTGAAAAGCCCTCTGTTCGGCACCTTTGCTCGCCAAGCCCATGCCGGGGACAAGCTCCAATTGTACTTAGCAGTGTCTGACAGCGCCGTCAGCTCGGCCCTAATCAAGCAAGAGGGAGTGCGGCAAAACCTGGTCTACTACACAAGCAAGACTATGACCGAAGCCGAGACCAGATACCCTCAGATGGAAAAGTTGGCTCTTGCTTTAGTCACCTCGGCCCGACGGCTTAGACCATACTTCCAAGCCCATACTGTGGTGGTGCACACTAACTTGCCCCTAAAAAACATCTTCCATAAGCCAGAAGCTTCTGGACGCCTGATGAAGTGGGCAATGGAGCTAAGTGAGTACGACATCCAGTTCAAACCAGAACTGCGTTGAAAGGACAAGCAGCGGCAGATTTCATAGCCGAGCTCACACACACCTTCCGAGCTGAGCGAGTCCGACCTACCGTGGACAATCTATGTCGACGGATCCTCCAATGAGAAGGGGTGCGGGGTCGGGGTCCTCTTGCTCGGACCAGGAGGCGAGCGATTTGAGTTTGCCTTGCGGTTCGGCTTCGGGACTTCTAACAACGAGGCTGAGTATGAAGCATTTATTGCCGGCATGCGAATCGCTAGAGCATTGGGGGCCTCTTGCGTTAAGGTCTTCAGCGACTCCCAACTGGTTGTGAGCCAGATCAGATCGTACCTCGTCCAGTTTCGAACTTACGAAGTAAGCCGGGTTCCCCCGAGCAGAAAATTCTAATGCTGACGCCTTGGCCAAGTTAGCATCGGCGTACGAGACCGACCTAGCCAAGTCGGTCCCCGTCGAGATCTTAGATAATCCCTCGATCTCAGAGCCAGATCTGATGAAGATTGGCGCTCCAGAGTCCTCATGGATGGACCCGATTGCGGACTTCATTAGGGGCAACTCACCACAAGACCCCAAGGAGCGCAGAAAGTTGGCAAGGCGAGCAGCTCGGTTCGTGGTCCGAGGTGGAGCATTGTACCGACGCGGCTTTTCTCTCTCCTGCCTCTATTGAGATGCCTAACCCCTGAAGAGGGCCTGTACGTCCTCAGATAAATCCACGAAGGAGTGTGCGGCAATCACTCAGGCGCCCGGTCGCTGTCAGCCAAAGTGATCCGACAAGGATACTATTGGCCGACCCTCAGCCAGGACGCCAAGAAGTTCGTTAGAACTTGCGACAATTGCCAACGCTACGGAACCATAATCCACCAACCTCCCGAGCTGCTCACCCCCATCTCGGCCTCGTGGCCATTCGCGCAGTGGGGGTAGATATCATTGGTCCTTTCCCTTTGGGCAAGGGCCAGACCACGTTCGCTGTGGTTGCTGTGGATTACTTCACAAAGTGGGCCGAGGCCGAGGCGCTCTCCCACATAACGGAATCAAGAGTCACGTGCTTCGTATGGACAAATATCATATGTCACTTTGGTATACCGCAGGCCATTGTGACAGACAATGGGAAGCAGTTTGACAACGCCAAGTTCAAAGACTTTTGCAGCAAGCTTGGCATAAGTCACCTTAGCTCGTCCCCCGCACATCCGCAAGCAAATGGGCAGGTAGAGGCAGTCAACAAGATCATCAAGCGAGGCATCAAACTTAGACTGGACCCCAAGAAAGGCAGGTGGGCCGAGGAGCTACCAGAGGTTTCTATGGTCGTACCAGACCACCCAAAGAGAATCGACGGGTGAGACCCCGTTCTCCCTGGCCTTCGGCTTCGAAGCTGTAGTCCCGGTTGAGATCGGCATGCCATCTGACAGAGTAGAGCATTACGAGCCTACGGCAAATGAGGAAGAGCTGCTCCTCAACCTCGACTTGTTGGAAGAAAAGAGCAATGGCCCAGCTACGCCTGGCGGAATATCAGGGCAGAATGGCCAGACATTACAACACCCGCGTTCGACCTCGGACCTTTCAGGTCGGACATTTGGTCTTAAGGAGGGTCCAAACCCATGTGGTGCCCTTGATCCGACTTGGGAGGGCCCGTTTGAGGTCAAGGGCATAGTCCGACCTGGGACGTACGTATTGGCCGATCTGAAAGGAGACGTCCCGCGCACCACCCGTGGAACGCGGAGCGCCTGAAGCGTTATTATCCTTGAAATGCCAAAAGGGTTTTCAATGGATCTGTAAAAACTGTTTCAAAAGAATTATGATCGGAATAAATGTGATGATTTAATTTCATGATTCCGAGTTCGACCAGAAATTAAATGGGGGCCACGGACTCCCACGCGATCACATTCCAGCAGTCGTTAAAATTCAATCCTCCAAAACGTAAGGGTACGAGGTGCGATGCCAAAACCACTGATGAACTTAAATTTAAACCTTCAAGGTAAAGGGACGATGTAAAATGATCAAGCCTTTGAACCTGAGGGTACGATGTACGATATGAAGAACAGCTACGGACTTAGGATTTTAGCCTTTTAACGTTTTTAAGTTAAGGGTGCGATGTTAAAAGATCCAGAGTTGGTGCAATGCATTGGATGCTAGACAGAGATTCAAATTCAAACTTTCAAATTATTTTAATTGAAGGCGCGACCTCAAAAGTAAGAGGTGCGAGGTGACATTAGCTGCAGTTCAAAGAAAAAGCAAAGAAAGGAAAGATGTTGCCAACAACAAAGTAAAAACAAATGGGAGCTTCTTTATTGAATGGAGAGCAGAGGCAAGGGTTATAGACCTTGCAGCTCTGCCCTGACACTTACAAACAAAACAAAAGAGAAGAGAAGAAAGACAGCGAAAAGCCTCTTGAAGGGTGGTCGCCTAAGAGCTTGCTTGAGGAGCGCCCTCTTGAGTGGTGCCGACCTAATCCTCTTCGTCGAGTAGTCAGAGTCGTCCAGATACCTGACGTACTTATCCACCAACGCTTGGGGGCCAGGGGTGCCGCTAGGCCGAGACGCCCACTGCTCAGCATACCTCTTCTTCAGACCACCGAGATCAATCTGAAGGTCAGGCATGTCGGAAGCAATGCCCTTCAAGAAACTTGAAGCCCGCGTCAGAGAAGTCTTTGGCAAATCCATCGAAGTCAGGATGTTGCCTAAATGATTCCTCCAATAGGGCTCCATTGCTGAGACGCTCCTTCACCGTCTCCAGCTCGGCAGTCGCATGCTTCAGCTCCTCCTCCTTCGCTTCAAGTGCCTGGAGCATGTCGTCCTTCTCCTTGAGGAGTTGGAATTTCTCCTTCTCCAAGCCCTTGGTGATAGCATGGGCAGCTCGGAGCTGGGCCTTGCGTCTGTCTTCTTCCTTCTTCAGCAGCTCGGCCTTGGTCTCCACCTCGGCCTTTAAAATTTCCACCTCAGAGTGAGCCTTCAGCAGCTCATCCTTCATGGTGGAGGAAGCAGCCTCCAAGGCAGCAGAGAACTTCTCTTTCTCCCTCGCTGCCAGAATTTCCCTCCCATCCAGCTCGGCCTTCACGGCCAGAGCCGATTGAATGGAAGCAACGAACGCCTGAGAAAAGGTACAAATAAGAAGTTAGACCGAGCTACCTGTCAGGTAAATTGAGCAAAAACACCAATCTTACCTCAGCGGCATAGTCGATGGTCCTCTGCAGAACGGACCCTGGGTCACTTACAAATTTGAACGCCCTCCTTAGGCAGCGGTCCAAACTTGCGGCCGAGATGCGGGACACCTGGTCCCTCACCCCAGAACTTGACGGCTCAACTCTGAACCGTGCCGTCACATCGGACGTCCCGCCCATCCTGGCCTCAGGATCGTCCACCCGATCTGCGAAGCTCGTAGGCAAGACCCCACGAGCTCCGACCTCCAAGGGGGAGGTGGTCTTCTTCTTCTTCCCTCCTTCGCTTCAGAGGGACTTCCTCCCTCACCTCCTCGCCCAAGGGCGAGACGTCCACTGCCTCGGTCTGATCCCTGGGGCGCTTCTCCCTCGAAGGACCCCCAGAAGACTCCAGCTCGATCACTGGGGCTGGATCTTCCGAGGCTGGCCCTACCACAGCAGGGGTGGCAGGTTTCGAACTCTGGGCGGCCTCAAGAGCATGGGCTCGGCCCTTGGACTTGCGCTTCACGTTGCTTGCAAATCCGCAAACCATGGCTGCAAAATAAAAACAGGGGTCAACACAAGGTTAGAGGAAAAGAGGGGGACGCAAGCTCGACATACCAAGTTCGGAGTTCGGCCTTGAGGATTCAATGGGACGAACTGCGGGGTTGTAATCTAGCAGCCCGGACTCAAGCAGCAGCTTGTCGGTCACCAAGGTTCCGACCTTCCTACCCCTCGGAAAACGCTCCTTGTAATATTTCAGCGTGTCGAAGGAGGCTTGCGTAAGCTCGGGGACTGGTCGGATTGAAACTGCACAAAGACAGAATTTGAGTCAGACCTGAATAACAAGAAAGAAAGTTATCACAAGAAGTAAGAACTACTCCGTACCTAGGTTCCCAAACCTAGTGGGAACGTCAAAGAAGGAACGACCTGACTCGTCCTTTGCAAGCCATTCCCCAGAAGCGTAGAACCACTTCCTCACCCATCCCTTGATGGAGGTCGGCCCCTTAACTATACCGCCTGCGCCTTTCCTTGCGCACATATAGAACCGACCAGGCTTCTTAGCTATCCTTTTCGCTTCGAAGCACGCGAGGAGCTGGTCTACGTCTAACAGCTCGGCCTCTTCACTATCCCGAGCTCGTAGCCAAAAAAGGATGGCCAAAGCGAAAATGACACCCCACCCATTGGGGGCCACTTGAGCCGGAGCCAGCCTAGTTCGGAAAAGAAACTCTTGGACGAAAGGGTGAAGGGGAAGTCTGAGGCCGTACTCAAACATTTTGAAGTAGAGAGTGACCCATCCCTCTAGAGGATTGTCAGCTCTCTCCCCCTCCTCTGGAATCCTAAGGAGGATGTTCTCAGGGATAGCGAACCCCCTACGAAGGGATCCGAGGTAGTGCTCAGGTATCCTAGAAGGGTATTCCAAACCCTGACCCGAGGTGGAGGCATCACTATCCTTCCCGTCATCGGAGAACCTAAAGTTTTCTATCTCCTCGAGCTCGGACTCTAACCTACGAGCTAAATCCTCATCGGATCCTAAGTTGCTGCTAAAAGAGGACGACATGGCAACTACGTTCGAAAGAGAAAGTGAGGGAAAAGACCGACCTACCAAGGGTTCGAGCTACCTTCAGATCGAACTCCAAGAATTCAGGGAACGTAAGGTATGACCTGAAGGATTGGGGTATTTATAGCTCGTCGGAAAAATTTCCCCACCGTACACGTGTAATCAACGAGCGGCTAGGATCCTCCCTAAGATCCGAAGCGTCGGAATATTTGAATATTCCGACGATAAATCTACCGCAACGGTTATATTTTCCCACGAATAGGAAGTCGTCACGCGTCCAAAGCAAGTCGAATGAACTTCTCTGCCAGGTCGAGATCGGACCAGACAGAGTGGGGGCCAATGTTTGGGGAAGAGAATACCCTGGACACGTGGAGAACCCCTATTGGTGCTCCAAGATGACTCATGAGTCATGCCTAGCTCGGCCCGCCAAGATCACCACTACTAGCGTTGACAGATACCAAGTATGAGGGCCGAGGTGAACCTGGCCGAGGTCCGACCTACCAGGAAGCTCGGTAGGGGTCGATGTGAGCTGCTGTCAGCGGCGTGATTATCGGGCGTAACTGTCGGTCCCGAGATTAGCGGGTGTAACCGACGGTCCCGAGATTACCGGGTGTAACCGTCGCGAGATTAACGGGACTACCACCCATAAGTAGAGGACCTCACTCCACGATTAGGTACGATGATTTCTGACCTCGAACTAAACTGGGAATCCGACCTATACTGACTTGATCGTCGGAGTGCTCACCTTTTTGTGCAGGTCCGCCCAAGTATTCAGATCGGTCCGGAGGTCGAGACATACATTGTTGTGCATATCCTTGCATAAACAAAGTTGATTTTAAAAATTAAAAAAAAATTTAGGTATTAGAAACATATATATTTTTGTTTTCCTCAAAATCTTACTTTTTCTTCTAATAATGTTCAATTGCACAAATCTCTATCCACTCGACGAATATGATCCAATATTCATACAAAAAGGGATTAAAATTGTTTTGTGATGAATGGATTTAGGCAGGAGGTGCGTGTGCGTGCGCGTGCGCGTGCCTATTTTTTAATATTGTGATACTCCCTTAATGAACCAAAATTTCATATCATAGGTCTTTGGCGCAACTTGATTTGAGCTTCCCATAAAACAGTTTGACAACAAAAGAAAAGATAAACAACCACTAGTTTCCTAAGTTAAGGCTCTTCTACTCTTATATTCATCATCATTCATTGAAATAATAAAATTTCTCAAATGTCCCAATAAATGTCAAAAATAAGAATAGAAAGAAAAAAAATAGTGGAAATATGTTTTGGTAAGTGCTTATTTGAAAGTCATTTTCTGTGTGGTTTTAGATGACCAGTTGAATTTATTGTTCCTTCTATTCATTGGGTTGTGAGAATGGGAATCAGATAGAAATAAGGTCAAAATACACATTTGGTCAGAAAATAACGTCGGTGTGTGGATGACCGGGCAACAACGTCGGTGATGGAAGGCTTTGAGTTTGAGAGAGTTGGGGTGGGGAGGTATTTTCTTTATAATAATATACCTAAATCGGTTCAAGTTTGAACCAACTCGAGATTGACCCGATTTGTACAGATGGCCATTTTATTTGTACACATGGATCGACCACGTCACACTTACGTTAAGTCTAACGTAATTTTTAACGGTAGGGACTAAATTGTGACCAATTTTAAAGTACAGAGACTAAATCGTTACTTTTAAAAGTTCAAAGATTAAATTGTTACTTTAATGAGAGTTCAGAGACCAGATGTATATTTTAACTTAGAAATAAATATGAATACCTAGGACTAAAAGTGGTGTAACAAACATTAATTTTGGAAGGTGCAGGGGAAACATTATGGCTTCATTCCCAGTTAAAGTTCATTGTTTGGCCTTGTGCTCGTTATGTTGTGAAAAGTTTAAAGTTCATTGTTTGGCCTTGTGCTCGTTATGTTGTGAAAAGTTCTACCAAGTTCCAAATACTTCGAAATTTAAATTAGGAAATTTATGTAGACTTAGATCGAGTGGATCCTTATAATCGGGACTCATTACTTAGATTGAGCAACACTATAAGCGATACAAGACTCGAACACAAGACAGCCCGAATTCTTTACCACTGCACCGTCTCAAGGGACTCGTTAGATTTTAGTTTCAAACTCAAAAGATTTTGAAATGTATACTACTGCATTATGTTTTTTTAGTTAAAAAAAGTCGGAGATTGAGCCTTCGGGAAAAAAAAAGTAATAACATCTTAAGCTATGCTTATCGATAGCTTGATATAATCACCTTTATAGTTAATTCAACATTCCCAAAACATTTCTAACTTGGTATATTACAAAGTTTTCTTAAAGACAATTAAAAACAATAACAATAATAACACGATGGATCTAAATAATTCCAAAATCTAAAAATCAGCAATGTGAATACCCTCATTAAACTTTGAAATGTTGTCAGCCCTAAGCAAAAATATATTTACAAAAATCTTGTTTCCAAATTCAAGAGCGACCATAAAGATGAATAAGGGTGCATGGCGTGATGGCGTTGCTTGCCATCATTCCATATTTTACCCGATCCCCTCCCAACTAAACTTTCACTTTCGCTGTTATTTGCACCCTCACCACAAATATAACTATAAATGTAACTGTCGATGTAATTGCAACTGTCAATACATATTTGAACTCAACGATTACTGTCGATACGACTATTAAAGTGATTATTCTAACCATATTTAGTACATATACATTAACAATTCCAGTGAGAATCATCACTCTCGGATACATTATAAGAGTTATGAAAACTATGAAGAAGAACTTTCTAGTTCACTTAAAAAAGAAGGATCATTGTCAATTTCAAAAATTTAATTTTGCAATATCCAAATATATAGAATAACTGCTGCTATTACTATCCCTATCCCTAACTAAAAAATGTCATTAGATGCAAATTCCTAATGTTAACTAAATCCTCAACAGTACTATAACTAGAATTTGTCAGACATGCTAGCTCAAAACATTCAAACTCATGATCTGCATCATACAATGGCGAGGCAAACACCGTCTCCTGCTCGAGCAATATGAACCAAATTCCATGATTTTGACCAATACAGTATTCAGCAAAAAGCATTAGCAGTTCCCAAGAGCACAAAAAAGGAAAGAAGAATGGAATACTTCTATAGCCATACAAGTGAGGGAAAAACTAACCAACCAGTTCAAAGTCGACACTAAAACAAACTCTAAAGTTCCACAATTTACAGCAAGTGAAGTCATGTTTCTGGAGTTTTTCTCTTCTGTTTGGACACTGAATCCACATCTACTGGGGTCTCACCAAATACTGACCTGAACGAAGCCAAAACTCGCCAATAATGCATACAAATGCCTGTTTGAAGGACAAAAAGATACTATACACGCACTCTTCACTACCTCAAATTCAGATACAGGAGTTAAACCATATGACCACAAGATAGCAAATGAAACCAATAAAGAAACTAATGACACAGCATAATCTTTTAGCATTGTATCCACTATCTAGGTTACCATTATCAACAAGTAAGATAACATATACTAAGCTTCAAAGCTCCCTCATAATTCTTCCTAAATTTACCAAGTGCAGGAAATATTAATTGGCTAAGGAAAAAAATCCATCCATTATGAGATCTCAAAAATCAGCTTCCTCATCCTTTCCTGTTTCTACTTATATCCCATCAGCTTTAATAAAATTTTTATGACACCTCGTATAAAATGGAAAAACATAAGTAATGATTCTGGTTTTCACTTACCCACAAGTAGAACATTTCTTGTGATGCTTGCAGAATATAGATAAGCAAACCGAACAGACATAGCCCATGTCAATTGTTTTTTTGTGGCAAAAACACCTGAAAATTCCCAGTTTATTAGGTATTAGTAGTTTCCTTCTATGTTGGATACAAAGTTAAAAAAAGAATTATAACAAGAGGTATAAAATGGTAAACACCAGAGTAAGCGCCAAGTGGCAAATTTTTCAAACAAGAAACCGAACTTTTCATTGATAAAAATGAAAGGGAAAAAAAATGAAAAAAAAAAGACTGGATACAGACATAAAGAAAATACAAACTGCCCAAAAAAAGGAAGCCGATCTAACAAGAGGCAAAATATTAAGCACAAACCATAGAGAATTTGTCTAATCACAAGACTCCAAACTTACGATGCACGAAAATCCACACCAACGGACTTTGGAAGTTGTAAGAAGGCCCGAGAATGCAAATCAGTAGCAAAAACAGTCTGTACAAAAAGAACAATACATCACGTTAGGACAAGCAAGAGATCAAAATGAATATAGGAAACAGCTCGAAGACCACAATCATCAGTGTTCTCAATAAAAGTTTGTTGATTTGACTAATCTGTAACCCAAATCCTTAGAAGACTAAACAGAGACTTTGAACTTGGAGAGGGGAACAAAAAGCCACTCTGACGAATATAACCTACAGAGAGATATTGAAACAGTCCATCCATTTGCTGAGGCTTCAGATAAACTCCACCCGTGATGTAAGAAGCCTATACAGAATCAGAAATCACCAACAGCAAATTAATCCAGGGTACCTAACATGGTAAGATTCTGGGGGAACAAAATAAACAGCCATTAACAGAACAATGTACAGATAGATACCTGCTGAAGAAATGCAGAATTGTGTGAACCTATGTAACACGAATCTATGGGAACCTGAAGCAGAATAATGAATCATACACAACAAGAAACTAATACACATGGAAACACAATATTGAATGTTGAATGTTGTTTACATGCAACTTGGAGCTGCAAATAGAGATCTACCTCGGACTTCAAAGGCATGACTAGCACACATGAAAGTTTAAATCAAACCCATAAATGCAAACAAGGATGGAGATTCGCCTTTCTTTCCAATTCTCATTGACTATGATCTATGAATTTTTTACAAATGACCAGATGGTCACTGTTATCACAAACATTGCAAATGAAATTATTTCAATCATTCTTATCGTCATATTGGTTTTTTTTTTTCTAAATGAGAAGCAGGGTTTTCATGAAGCAAAATGAAAGATCTTTGGGCCATATTGTAATGTCAAGCTGTACTAAACGAAGAGAAACCAAACAATCGAGAAATCTCAAACATTCTTATTCTTCATCTTTGAGCTTAATAGATGTTGGAGAGTGATTTGATAGTGCATCTCTATTTTTTTTTTTTTTTCAATTTCAAGATGTGTTTCTTAAATGATTCTTGCAGGACTTTTTTCATGACTTTTGGAGCTTTACAGTTACAGTCTTAATGTGGAGTACCTTAGACAAGGAATTTGTAATTTCTCATCTGTCCCTTCAGGAAAACTCCTTATCTCTCCTGTCCTTTCTTTATAATCTTAGCTCTTTAATGAAGTTCTCGTTTCTTATTTTACATACATATACATGCATACATTTATATGTCTTTCATTTTCTTCTTTTCACCTTTGACAAGAACAATAATAGAAAATCTGCAAGATATTCGTCAAATCTCCATCCACTAGACAAGAACATAGTATAAAGGTAGTTTCTGGATATTGGACTTCAATTCTGACTGTATAGACCAAATATTTAGTTGTAAACTACAAGTAGGTTTATCAAACTTATCATAGGAGCGTTCAAATTCAAATTCACTAATGGGATGCTTGCAATTTCTTCCAAAATTATAAGGGAAGAAACCTACAGAAAAATTCAGACCAGCACCACTTCCTAGTATCCAAACCGGACAAAGAACAAGTTTAATAGAGAGGAAACTTATGTCAAGCATTTCCATCAAATATTTGGAGACTAAATTTGTTACTACTTACCAACAATTAACCGACTCGAAGAAAGAGAGTTAGTGATCGATAGAAGTTAATGAAGCCATATATGGACACACAAAAGGGACAACAAGAAATACCAACCATTGAACGCTGAGCAGAAAAGATGGCATTCATGATTGCAACATATCTGAAAGAAAAAAATAATTAATAGAGAAATACTTAACCATTTGTATCCCTTTTTTAATAGAAAATACATTAAATACACTAAATTTAATTGAAATTAGCATGAGAATCTTACTGTTCAGGCCCATCTGGGGATCCCTGCAAGCAAAGGATCTACACTCGAAGTACATACATTACATAAATCAGTCACATTTTCTTCCAAGTTCCAAAAAAAAATCAATTGGCAATTACTGTGTAATAAATAGTACTAGTAAGCAATAGACAAAAGAAAGGAAGAGTACAAAGCACAAACAGAATTTGAAAATTGGGGAAAGAGAGATCCAAAACAGAAATAAGTGCTTACTCGAGGATGGGGATGGAGAGATCCAGAACGGAAAACTTTCTGTATATCTATTCACATGGTTAAGCATTTAGAGCAAAATAATATGTTGATGAGTATTAGATTGCTTAAATTGGATTTAGAAAGTATACAGCAATGTGCAAATCCCACTGTGGCAACCATAACTATATCATAGTATTTTTCTGCTACTACTCGTTACCGCAAAAAACGATCAAATGAACAATAAATTTCCAAATGCAACTTTCATCTCCATATATATTGTTTAAGGCTAACTTCTACACAATGCTACTCAGTCACGATGGTCTGTTGAAACATTCTAATTTTGTGTAGAACATAATGGAGTTTTACTTTAGCAGAAACGAAAATAAACTATCCGCACCAAAAATAATCAACAAGGATACAGCACAAAGCCATGGAGAGTGATCCAGAAAGAAGTGAAGACATGGTCCCTCCTCTGGGGTCTTCCTTGACAGACTGCTCATCCGCAATCACGAATTCCTCCAAATTCTTCAATAAACGAGTGCAAAGTGCAGGCATTCTACCATCTTCAAGACCACGATTTGAATGTGAAGACGAGTTGTATAGATACTTGCATGAAGCATAACCAGTACCAATTACCACAACCTCATTAAGTTGATTCAGATCTAAAATGGAGTTCAGGAAAGCAAGTACCTATACACCCAAAAAGAAAATACCAACATTCATTTCTATTATTCTAAAATTCACTTGGAAGTTAGGTTCGCACATAGAGAAAGAGAGAGAAGTTATCAATTACATGAGAGAGAAACTTGGAGAATGGAAGAGAAGATGTGCTCCAAAAAAATGGATTCGTATCCAATAAAACCATCAAAAGGCTTACATCATCTGCAACAACACAATCAAAAGACCTTAGAGAAGAATAAGTCACTGCAACTCAAAAACTTGTACCTGGCACCCTTATAGAAGAAGAGAGGGATTGGAGGAGAACCTGCATAGAGCTTTGAAGGAACAGATGCCATGGTAGCAGTTTCAGAATTAGCAACGGAGAAAAACGCCCAATTCTAATAGACGTGGATGGAAATTGGGATACCACTCATTGGATTCCTCCGTTGGCCCAATTCTATTTGTTGTAGGTTTCAATCTTGGCCAACTATTCTCGCAAGAACTAAACTTGGGTTCATATGCCTTCATGTGAAAGTTCACTTCATATTTTCAAGGAGAAAAAAAGGGTTCACCTCATCTTTTTTCATTCTTACTTCACCTTCACTTCTCAATTCAGCATCATTTTTGTCATTCCAACACATCAATCTGCACAACACAACCGAAACAACTAAATTTTTTGCCTGCAGTTGAATCCTAATGTAGAGGAACATGCAACAAGAACAGAATAGGATATGACCTATAGACATAATTATTTCAGAAGATAAATCAAATTGTTCCCAAAAGACAGTGCATGCCAAATCAGTAACTAGAAATCAAAATCGCTGGTGTATAACCACTACCAAGAACCATGCTAGTTTCTAAACAATAAACGATGGAGGAGATTGACAAAGAAGTTCAAAAACTCCTCACTTAACTCTAAAGTCCGTATTGTAACACTCCCCAGTTCAAAATCAAATCACATGCAACAATTGCAATTGCTCCCTCACCACACAGAGAGCATCAGTTGGACATACAAATGGATTTGGATACCATTTTAAACTTAAAAAAGTGTACATAATTTCAATCACAGCAGCACGTCAGGCAACCCAGTGGCTCCATCGGTCTTTCATCGAAGTAGCCCAAGGAGTCGGTGTCCAGCGATAGAGAAGAAGCTTCTGGCCCTAGAGACTTAGAGGAAGGTTGGTAAATGACGCCGGAGGAAGATGAAGAAGCTAACACCCACTTCTTCTTCCACTTCCAGAAATGGTCGAAAGTGGCTTGGAGAAATTGACGTTTCAATGCAAGAGAGATTGAGGAAAGTGGCTTGGAGAATCACGAGGGAAATCAGTACACAAGAGGGAGGTGGAAGGGCTGAGAAACTGGGAAAGAAGAGGGAGATGCTTTTTTAATTTATATGCTATAATTAGATACTATAACTACTTATTCTTGATGTAGTGCCATGCTCTGGTACTCACCCATTCACTCATGTCCAGCTCTCACACAAAAGCCATATAACATGTTTTATACACCAAGATTCGATGCAAGATTCAAATCTCATGCTTCCATAACCACAAATCAAACATACTTACGAAAAGAAATGCAACCAAATAATATGTCCGACATAAATTCAGCATGCTTCCACAATTACAGCCAACCAAAACATAACATACTTTTCACAATTACTCCATCATGTTTCCATAATTCCAAAAAAGAACCATGCTTTCACTCAAAGTATCACAACATCACCCATTCAACATACTCAACAAGCTCTACTAATGCTTCGCAATTCAATAACACACTCAAAAATTTTACGGACCAAACCTATGTAGTCCAACAAAAATACAGAACCATATCGGCAACCAACCACTTAAACATAAGTTTCAATATGTATTCAAAATCAAACAATTAATATCACATACAGGGACAACCAAGCAGAACTACTTACAACACGCCTAACACTCCTAGCTCTTGAATTAGTTCGCTTCCTAGGCAATCAATCCGAACAACTTAGATTGAATGTGAAAGAGTATTAAAAGGTTTCCTTACCTACTGACCTTCACTCAAACCGCTTGGGTTATGGCTGGAACAATGCACACTGCAGATCTGAGGTCGAGGTTCGAGTTTGCAAAACTGACGCTGATAGAGGGTGGGTATCACGAATCTGGGTTGGATCGAGTGTGAGTCAGCACGGGAAGTTGCGCCGCCCCAGAGGATGAGCTTGCCGTTCGCGCTCGGATCTAGGCGTCGTAGTGTTAGCCGATCGTCGCTGGCCGCCGGGTAGTTGTGCGTGGATTGCCGCCGTTCGTATCCTCACCGCTGCAGATCCTTGCCGTTCGCGAAGGGTCGTTGCGCCGCCGTACGGGTTTTTGAGTCGTCGGGGGTCCGTCGGTCGCCGTTCTGAGCTGCGCCGCCGCGGATGGTCGCCGCCGAGAAGGGGGTCTACTGAGGGGATAGGGTTTTTCTTTTCTTTTTCTATATTCTGTTTCGACGCAACAATCTTGGGAAAATGGACAAAATGAGCCCAGAGGTCTCTTAAGTTTTTTAAAAATACAAATTTTCTAGTGACCGTTGACATCACCAATTTTGTCAAATAACCTCTCATGCCTTTTTTCTTACTTATTTTTCTCTTCCAGACTTCATCTCTCTTCTCTCTCTCTCTCTCTACTAATATTTTAGACTTGCCTCCTTATTTCCTCTCTCTACCTCTATCCTCTTTTTCCAGATTTTTTTTCCTCCTCCTTGTTTTCTTATCGGTTTTCATTATTCTCTATTTTCTTTGAGTTTCTTTTTTCCATCTTCCCTCTTTCTCTATTTTTTCTATTACTATTATTCTCTTTCTTCTTTACTCACCACAAAAAGCAATTTTTTTTCCTCCATGATTCCCGTGACTTTTAACCATCGCTGACGATGGATGCATCAAAGCCGACGAAGGAGGTCGTTCGCCGAAGAGAGAAGATCAGTTGAAGAGGAATGGGGGAGGAGATAAAGACAGAGAGAGCGAGGGTGAGCGAGGGTGAGCGGGAGGGAGCGAGAGGGAGCGAGGTTGAGTGAGGGTGAACGAGAATTAAGGGAATCTAAAAATACTATCTCAATATTAATTCAAATTTGTTTCCCGAAATCTATTCTCAATCTCATTAAATCTCTCACCGCAGTTTTAATTAGGATTGAATTAAAAACCCCTCATTTTGCTTTCATCTCTTTCATTCCTAATTTAAAATTTAATCAAATGAAAATATCAATTTAAAATCTAATTACAAAAAGAAAGTATTCGAATTTGAAATTTAATTCAAATTTGTTTCCCAAAATCTCTTTTTAATTAGATTTTAAATTGATACATTTGATTAAAATTTAAATTAGGAATGGAAGATGGGAAAGCAAAATTGGGGGATTTGAAATTCAATTATAATTAAAACTACATTGGGAGATTTAAGGAGATTTAAGGAGATTGATCAGAGATTTCGGAAAACAATTTAAATTAATATTGAGATTCCGTTTTTCTCATGATAAACATTAATTCAAAATTAATTTTTAGATACTATAAAAAAACAGTCTCATTAAAAATATTAGTTTTAGATTCCCTCAATTCTCTCTCGCTCACCCTCACCCTCGATCTCTCTCTCGCTCACCCTCGCTCTCTCTCTCTATCTCCTCTCTCATTCCTCTTCCACTGAGTTTCTTTCTTCGACGAATGACCTCCTTCGTCGGCTTTGATGCAGCCGTCGTCAGCGAAGTCACGAGAACCATGGAGGAGGCTGCTGGTTTAAAAAAAATTGAGAGATTTAGGGGTTTTTTTAAAAGTAAATTGCTTTTTGTGGTCAGAGAAGAAAAGGAATAATAGTAATTAGAAAAAATACAGAAAGATGGAAGAAGGAAAAGAGAAATTCCAAGAAAATTTTAGACACAATGAAAAAAAAAATTTTTGCTGAAGAAAACGATAAGAAAAAAAAATCTGGAAAAAGAGGGAGATGGAGGTAGAGAGAGGAAATCAGAAGGAAGTCTAAAATATTAGTGGAGGGGTAGTGAGGGTCGTTTGGTGTGAAGGTGATGTCAGCAGATGCCTAAAACTTGTGTTTTGAAAAGGATGATTAAAAAACTTAAAAGGACCTTATAGAATGTTTATTTTGTCCATTTTCCCAACAATCTTGGGATTTGTTTTTAACGGTCTTCTACTCCCTATTTTACCGTATTTTTAAGAGACAATTAGTTCTTGGTTGAGTAATGATTTCAAATTCTATAATTTTAATTTTTTTTGTCGAGCAACAAAACATGAAAGAAACTAAAAAAAAGATAGGTGTGTTCCCAAGTTGCAAGGTGGGCTTGGGTTCCAAGATCTTGAGTTGTTTAATGAGTCCTTACTTACTAAGCAAGGGTGGCGAATTCTGTCTAATCATTTATCTCTCTTGGCTAGGACTTTAAAAGAAAAGTATTTTGTTGACTGTCCTTTCTTGGAGGTTAAAGCTCGTACCCAAGACTCTTTCATCTGGAAGAGTATTATGTGGGGAAGGGTGGCGAATTCTGTCTAATACTTTGTCTCTCTTGGCTATAACTTTAAAAGAAAAGTATTTTGTTGACTGTCCTTTCTTGGAGGTTAAAGCTCGTACCCAAGACTCTTTCATCTGGAAGAGTATTATGTGGGGAAGGGTGGCGAATTCTGTCTAATACTTTGTCTCTCTTGGCTATAACTTTAAAAGAAAAGTATTTTGTTGACTGTCCTTTCTTGGAGGCTAAAGCTCGTATCCAAGACTATTTCATCTGGAAGAGTATTATGTGGGGAAAAGAGTTATTGAATAAAGGCCTTAGATGGAGAGTGGGAAATGGCCAGAGTAATGACATCAAGGCTGACAAATGGATTCCTACCCCATCATCCTACACCTCAATTTTCCCTACAAAGGGGATGGTGGCCAATCAAAAGGTCGCATCCCTTATTCTCTCGAATGGTGATTGGGACAGGAATGCGGTTTCAAACTGCTTTCATGTTGAAGATGTGCAATCTATTCTTAATAGTCCTCTTTCTATGAAGAATGTTGAGGATAAGCTTATTTGGCACGACAGCAAAGATGATTTTTACACAGTGCGAAGTGGTTACGGGCTGGCAAGTGATCTTCTTCACCGGGATAGTAATTCGAATGTGCAGGAGTTGTCTAAGTGGTGGAAAGTCTTGTGGAATGCAAATGTGCCCAATAAAATTAAAATTTTTGGTTGGAAAGCTTTTAAGGAGTTTCTCCCTTCGGGGTCTACTCTTGTTAAGAAGGGGATGGAGGTGGATCCTCGTTGTATCAGGTGTAATCTGTTTGATGAAAGCCCGATACATGCTATATGGTTTGGTAAAAAGGATAGGAAGTTCTGGGAGGCCTCGCCTTTCCTCTCCATCTCTCCATAAATTGGCCTCATTCTATGAGGTCGGTGGCTGACTTACTATGGTGGTTTTGGGAGAATATTCCTAATGATCTGTTTGAAAAGTTTCTGGTTATGTGTTGGGCAGTTTGGTCGTGGCAAAATAAATAAATTTTTGTTGATCCTAACGGTTGTGTTGGGATGCAGGACGATCTTTGGGATTGGTCTATCTCCTATATTACTCAATTCTAAGCAGCAAATAAAATCATAGGAGAGGTGGAGATGCCGAGAGTACCTGGTGCGAGACCGAATTCTCGAAAGCATTAGTCTCCCCCAGTTGATGACAATCTGAAAATTAATACTGACGTTGCAATCAGACTCGATGAAAATCGTATGGGTTTTGGTGCTATGATCCGTAATTCTAAGGGAGAAATTATGCTTACTCCTGCGAAAGAAGTTGGGTGTGTATGCGATCCAGCAATAGAAGAGGCGTCGGCGATTAGGGATGGATTGACAGAAGCGATTGAGCTTGGCTTCTTTAATTTGGAGGTGGAGTCGGATTCTCTTCAGGTGATCATGAAGATTAAGAACCCTCAGCCTGACACAATTCGGAGCTCGGTTGGTTGGTGAAAGAGGCGGTTCCTAAAATTCACAAACTTTTCTTATTGCCCTCGATCTTGCAACAGAGTTGTTCATGCATTAGCAAGAATGGCTATGGATGATGAGGTTTCTGGAGTATGGTTGGAGGAATGTCCCTCCCCTCTTGTTCTCGTCTGGGAAGATGACTGTCGGGCGCTTAGGGCCCCTAGTTTTTAATTCTATAGTTTTAATTAAGTTTTTAAATGTGTTTGATTATGAATGGTTCAAATTAAAGTTTATTGTATATTTTACTATTATGCTATCGTAACTAGTAAGATATTAAACTATTAATAATATAATATTTTAATTTTAAGTAATATAATATTTTCTTTAGGGATCCGACGTTATAAATACAGTTACTTATAACGCCAGCAATAACACATGCATCAATAAATGCCAATTTACTAGATATCTAAAAGTAACAAATAATCACAATCAATTCTAAAATTCAATATAATAGTCTAAAAACCAATCCAAATATTAAACAATATCATCTAGCCAAATTTCCTATTCAAAATAAGTTTCGGGAAAAAAAAATAAAGAAAAACTAATTTAAAAAGACTTTAAAATTAATTCAGTTGTAAAAAAAGTTAAAACAAATTATCTTTCTAAAAAAAATCAATAGTAAATAATTGTTAACAAATAAGTTTATCTTTAAGAAACTACAATAAAACAAACAGAAACTGTTACAACCAAAGTTCAAAATGTCGATTGTCGATGAAAATGTCGAGGTCCCGAGGTCCCGATTTTACGGACATGTCGATGTCGACGGATATTTGGGAAAAAATAACAAAAATTGTGAAAAATAATGAAAATTATTTTAATTAGTAAATAAAACTTTAATTGTAGCTTAATTAAGTTATAATTGATCACTTCTAACCATCATATGTAAAAATATGAGTAACTTACTTATGAAAATGTTGATGTCGATAGAAATATCGGAATAAGATAATGAAGATTGATGAAAATAATTTGAATTAGTAAATTGAAGTTCAATGTTGCTTAATTGTGTTTTATTGATAATTAATAATTTATAACCAAATCTAGTATTTAATTACACAAACAAGATATGAAATATTGATATATATACACACATGTACCTATAATGATTAAATTGAATTATTAGAAATGGGATTATAAGTTTGAAAATTCTGTAATTAAATTTGAAAAGAAAATTTCAAAAAAGAAATTCAATTTGAATAAAAATAAGTTAATAGTGAAAATTGAAATAAATGAATAATATTATTATTAATATTAGAAATTTAGAATTAAAAAAGAATTAGAATCACGGGAAGGGAATCACGCTGCTTTTTTTTTGTTATTTTCATTTCTGCTCCGTTTTTTCGACTTCTATTCTTTGTCTTTTAAATATTAATTGTTAAAGTAAATTTGGTTTACGCGTGTTCTTTTTCTCTTTTTTTTTTTTGTATTCTTTTTCAAAATAGTTTCAGTTTTTTTTTATTATTTTTTTAATAACGACAATTAATTCAACAATTGAATTGAAAACTCTTCATGGATAAGCAATAAACATAAAATTGTAAGGGCAGGAAATTTTTTTCAGGGTGGAGATTGGAACTTCTCTGACCCCTCGGATCAAGTTACTTTATATCTTAACCAGTTAAATTATATTCAAATTGATATTCGAGAGAGATTTATAGAGAGTAGAATAATACTTCTTTTTAATAATTTTTTTTTCAATTCCTTGAGAGAGGGTTGGTTGGGTAGGATTTAATGGCAACCCTAGAGGATAAATAGGTTCCCCTTTGGCGGCTTGGGAGTGAAGATGAATATTGATGCTGCATGCGCGTAGGAAACGAAGTAAACGAATTGGAATGGTTGTGATTCTAAGAAATGAACATGGCGATTTAAAAGTTGGAATGATCATGGCTACTCAGTTCTTCTTCATCACCTGCTAATTACTAAATGCCTCGCAATAAAGGAGAGACTCCAATTAGCAGAGTTGTTTGGGCATCCAACGAATTTATTTTGAGTCAGATAGTCTCAAAGTCGTGCAAATCATAAATGGAGAGTTGGAACTACTGAATGGGACGAGAACAACTATGAAAAACATTAGAGCTCTCTTTTGTTGTCATAAATAGAGAGTTGGAGCTACTGAATGGACGAGAACGACTATGGAAAACATTAGAGCTCTCTTTTGTTATTACCAAGAAATTTCGTCTTCTCGCATGTAAACCACGAAATAAGGTTTGACGGAGTCCTCTCCAATTTTGTGGATTTTTCACTACCCTTATTGACTGGAGTTCGAAACTGGGCATGTGAGTGATTGTTAATGAAACACATATATAACATGCATGATATACTATCAAATAATGTAATAAAATAATTCAAAGCAACAACTAGTGGAAAATTTTTAAATATGGATTGATATATCATAACCTAAGCCGCTTTAAAGTACACGCAAATGATATCTCATGACTAATTCATTTTATTCTCCAAATTAAAATATGAAATCATAGTCATTTAAATAGTTGTGTTTTTAAATTATAGTTTTAGCGAACAATAAATACTTCAACAATCTTTCCAATAATCTCGAAAAGTTCGAGCTTAATGATTTTGTACTGCTGTCCATTATTTCTTCCACAATAACTTTGCATTACAGAACACACCCTAGAAAGTCAACCACCTCAATATGGAGAAGAAATTTCAAGTTGTTGCTTCCCTTCGCCTCTTGCTTCCCTCCATGCTCTCGGTCTCTTTGAATGGTGCGCTTGAGGGGTACTTTCCTGGGCGTCGTGGGTTGTGTCAAGGGGATGCTTTGTCCTTGTATCTTTTTGTTATGGTCATGGAGGTGTTATCAAGGATGTTGAATAGGAGTAAGTTTGGGATTTCTAAGAAAAGGTTGTTCCTTACAAACATGTTATTGGATGCAAGTGGGTGTATTGAATTAAACGTCATCCTGATGGGAGTGTCGTTCGTTATAAGGCACACCTTGTTGCTAAGGGCTATCATCAAGATGAGGGTATTGATTATGATGAGACTTTCACCCAGTTGTAAAGAAGGCAACGGTTCGTTTAATTCTTTCTTTGGCTACACAATATGGTTGGCAGCTCTGTCAGTTGGATGTTAATTCAAGAGGAGGTTTATATGCATCAACCTCAAGGATTTGTTGATCCTCTTCATCAACACTATGTTTGTAAGCTTGTCAAATCTCTCTATGGTCTTAAACAGGTACCTCGGGCCTGGTTTGATTGTTTTACATCTCACTTGCTTTTACTCAGTTTTGAAGCTTCAGTTTCTGATTCCTTTCTATGCGGCATATTGGTTACTCTATTACTTATCTTCTTTTATACATCGATGATATCATTGTGACGACACTTATCTCTCAGCTGCAGCTTCGTTTTGAAATGATTGACCTGGGAGCTTTGAAATATTTTTTGGGTTTTGAGATATCTTGTTCTTCGTAGGAAATTCTTGTTCATCAAACCAAATACATTAGAGATGTTCTCCAACGGTTTGGCATGCTTGGTGCTAAATCTTGTATTACCCATCTTGCCTTGGTTGCTGCTGCCAATACTGGCCCATCTAGCTCTGTTGATGATGTTAAAAATTATAGAGCTCTCATTGGGGCTCTTCATTACCTCACGTTTAGTAGACCTAATATCTCATTTACAGTCAGCAAGTTATCTCAATTTATGCACCATCCCTCTGACTCTCATTTGACTGCATCCAAGAGGGTGCTTCGGTATCTTGTAGGGATGCTTAATTGTGGTTTATTATTTCGCAGAGGTTGCTCTGATTCCCTTCGACTTCAGGCCTATTCTGATTGAGACTGGGTTGGGGATCCCACAGATTGTCGTTCTACTTTGGGTTTTGTTGTGTCCTTAGGTCCTAATCCTATTTTTTGGGGGGCTAAGAAACAAACAACTGTTTCTCTCAGTTCCACGGATGCTGAGTAACGAGCTCTTGCCTCCACAGCAATTGAGCTTTCTTGGATTCGTCAGCTTCTTAAAGACCTTCATATTTTCACTGACAAGCCACCTATATTATGGTGCGATAATGTGTCTGCTATACAACTAGTCCGCAATCCAGTTTGCCATGTCCGAACTAAGCATGTTGAGATTGATTTTCACCCACTGCACAACAAGTTGCTGATCTTTTTATTAAGTCTCTGCCTTCTCCTCGGTTTCACTATCTTCGATCCAAACTAATGCATTCTTGTGCATTTGTTTAAGGGAGGATATTAACTAATATTAGTTACTATATTGGTTATGTATTAGTTATAAGATCTTAGCTAATTTCAGTTACAGCATTGGTTATGCATTATTAGGATAATTAGTTTTTTATCTGTTGTATTCTTGTTAGTTAGTTATATTTTAGTGTATATATAATCCTCTAATAGTGATTCATTAATACACAGAACACATTCTATTCAATTGAGATCTTATTTCAGTTTGTAAATGAAGAACAGTCATACCTCTTCCTCAATCTCACCGAACGAACGTACTGCTTCCATAAATGATTAGCTTCTCTAAAAAGACACCTCATTCAAATAATAGCATCCCAAAGAAGAGGTACATGGAAGAATATATAATATAGATGAAGCGTAAGCTTGGTATATCTTAAAAAGTTGGGGACAAAATGGGGAGGTAAAGATATAGATATATTATAGATTCATTAATCAAAACTAGTTAAAATATTTAAATTAAATTTAAAATTAATAAAAGAACATTAAAATTTTAATAATGTACTAAATTAATTATTCTATTGTAATAAATTAAGCACATGCTTTATTTTTTTAAAAAAATAAAAATATAATAAATTGATGCAATTAAATGGATGAAAATGATTAATTTTGTTTAAACACATTTATGTCAGGATAATAATTAAGATTGATTGCTAAATAAAATAGACAACATAAAATTAGATATGTTATTTATAATATATTTACTAATAAGTGAAACTTAAATTAAAACGTAATTACTTAAAATGATTTTAATATTTTAACTTAATAAAAATAAAACTAATGTAAATTAATTATTGAAAGTTAATTTTGATTAATTTTAAAGCTCTATACGTGGATATCATTTGCTAAATAGGTATATCTTGGATTTTGGTTAAATAATACTTACTATTAATTGTTCAATTGACCATTGTGCTAAATGGTCGATATAGCTACATTGTCAAATTAAAATTTAGAATGTTAATATAAAATAATTAACAACTTAAGATAATTTAATTTATATTATTTATTTTTGAATTAAATTTGATTAATCATTAATAAAGATTTACACTGTTATAATATTCATAGTAATAAAAAAATAAACATATATATAATCTATTTTCAAACATCTTAATTACATATAGACAATTAGTTATCTTTAATTTTTAAATATTTTATTTACAGGCATCTGATCTCCGGTCTACTTTTTGAAACCTCCAACCAAACGGTAACCCAAAGATATTCATACTAAGGAATCCAAAATGTGATGTTTTGTGTGAGAATGAGATTCTCACAAAAGAAGGCATTTTTTAATATCTTTTCGTTTAATTTCTTGAAATTTACCATTTTCGATATCTAAAAAGTAAAAGTTTCCAAGGTCACCCACTGTTAAATTGGAAAAACTGAGTTTTATTTTGATTCTCAAAAGAATTTAAAAAAAGAATAAAGGGAGTCTTTTTTTTTTCCTTCCAAATAACTGTTATCTATTATCCATATTTCATCATGTACTTCTAGGCAGGTGGCAACAAATAATCTAAGTTAAATTAAAGATTTCCTAATTTATAATTAAAGATGATTACATGTGATATATGTGTGTCTATTATATATCATATTTTATGTATAAAGGATGTATAGAAGTGTTTGAAGATAAAGATTAAGTAAATCTAACGTTTGTGTATTATTCCTGTGAGATAAACGTCTTGGGCCTTGTAATATCACCTACGATAAGGTTGTAGGTTCAAGTCTTGTGCTAGTCATTATGTCGTTCAATCCAAACAACAAGTTTTAGTTATATGGATCCACAATGTAAGTCACACGTCATTACTTTCGAGAAATAAAATAAATATATATATATATATATATATATATATACTTCATACTTTCATGCTTTTTTGTTTCATCATGATGGTGAAACTCTCTCTTTCTAATTTTCAATTTTAGCTAATAATTGAATTAATATGGATGGTTATTTAAAAAAAGAAATCAATAGAAATCTTAAAACCTTACTTGGATGTGATCAGTGTTCAAAATGTCGATGTCGATGAAGATGTCGAGGTCCCGATTTTACGGATATGTTGATGGACATGTCGATGTCGATGGATATTTCAGGAAAAATAATAGAAATTATGGAAATTGATGGAAATTTTTTGAATTAGCAAATAAAACTTGAATTGTAGCTTAATTAGCCTATAATTGATCACCTTTAACCATTAAATGTAAGAGTTTGACCATTTTACTTATGAAAATTTCGATGTCGATGGAAATATCGAAAAAAGATTTTTTCCTTTAATGAAGATTGATGGAAATTATTTGAATATGTAAAGTAAACTTTAATTGTAAACTTTTGACTACTTCTTTAGTGTTTTTCATAATAGGATTCATTTAGAAATGAGGTAATTACCGACTTGGTTTCCAAACACATTTCTAAATTCTAATTAACTCGTACCTGTTTACTTTTTACCTACTTCTCTTTTCAAATTTGAATTTACACATTTTTCAAACACATTTTCAAATCAATCATCAATCCAACTTTCCAATCAAATTTACACAATTTTCAAACACCTCAACCTCGTGATTATGTCATTCATCCAAATTATCTACCAATGGGATTCATATGTGCTTCATATTCTACTCATTTGACCAACTACCTTTAAAACTTTCAGTCTAGAATGACCGGGGAGAACTATTGTAATTTATATCAAAGTTATCAAGATAGTGCACTAGATCCTCGATATCATCTTTTTGGTATTAATTAAGTTACCTATTCTACTTCATGTTTCATCACTATTTGTATATAATAATATTTTATTTTTAAAAAATTCTAAGATTATTTCAATCTTTATATATGTCAATATTTCACATATATTGTTCAATTGTGTAAGTAAGGACTAGATTGGATTAGAAATTATCAATAAAGTAAATTCCAAATCTTATTAGTTATACTTTATACATTATTAAAATTCGAATGTTTCATTGAACAGACTAAGATTACGATAATCAAGGTTGTGAGAAATTATAGACTATAGCAGCATAGTAAGAAGAGAATGAAAATAAAATAACCTTAAAGAAGAAGAGGGAAAAAAAATACACGTCGACATTTCGACATGTCTACGACATGGGGTAAAATAGACTTTTCTCCTATGTCGATGTCGACATGTCTCTCGACATTTTGAACCCTGAATATGATATATAGTTTAAACGTAGAGAGATTAAGTTTTATTGCATGAATTAGTATATTAATTTATGTAGTACACCATAAATTGATGTAGGTAGATTATAGAATACAAGAGGAAAGTTTTATCCTTATGTGAAGTAAGGCATGAGAAATATGAAATCCTTGATTTTTATAAAGCCATATGTTTTTTCCGACACGATAGTCATCTACTAGGCAGAAGTCTTCTTGCTCTAAATGGAGTCGTATTGACCAACGTTTGCAATTGCTAGTGAACTCATCTCGTAACCTTTTGATATTATTGTACGAAGGAAAGTTTGTGGAGGACATTGATTTATTTAGGACCCGTTTGGTAATGTTTCCATTTTTTGTTTCTCGTTTCTAATTTTCTTAAGAAATCTAATTAAGCATTTCGCAACTAACTTTGTTTCTTGTTTCTCATTTTTTGGAAACATTATTCTTACAATTGTATAGAAATTTGGAAACAATCGAAACAAGTTTCTCTTTCTTGTTCTCATTTCCAATTTGTTCCAAAATATAAATAAAAAGATTATTTTATCATACTTGAATTTTTGGAGGTTGAAATCATGCCACACATTTTTCTCCATTAAAAATAAAGAATATTAGTTCTCATATGAAATTAGAAAGCTTGTTGGTCTCATTTGTTTGAATGTTTAATGAAAAAATTATTATTATTATTTTTATCATTATCTTTTGTAATGCAAAATAAAAAAAACATATATAAAAGTAAATTTTAAAAACGAAAATATTTTAAAATTGTACTTGTTACAAAACTAACATTGTATAACTCACTGATCGGAAGTAGGTGTAACTAGTTGAACTATACAAAAATGATTATAAAATATTGTATAACTCACGACTGTCAGAAATAGGTATAACCAGTTGAGCTATACACAAATGGTTATACAACTATTTTTACTTATAATAATTTATATTGTTTGATTTGTTGGATCTGACAAATCTTAGAGGGAGTGAATAGAGTTTAATGCAATTTTATAAATTTTTTAACATGGTGAATACAATTTAAATAAATAAGTAAATTTTTTACAAATAAATAATTTTAACTCAAATTAATCAATAAATTAAAAATATATTTTAAGTATCCTAATTTCAAGGTAAAGATTGACTATGAACATGAATAAAAAATTATAACAATTAATTTCATGTAATTTATGATAGAGAAAAATAATTGCAAAAATTAAAGAAGAATGTTAAAGAAAATAATCTCACACTCTTTCATATACAAATTTTCACTTACAAATGAAATTTGTAAATTTATAAGAAAAATTATTACAAAATAAAAAGTAACAAAATAAGAATTGCAACTCAAAGATCTGAAGCAACATTGAAGTTTTAGAGAGTTGAAACATAAAGATTTTAGAGAGAAAAATTGTGAAATTTGGAGGAGGAGATTTAAATAGGAGGGAAAAAAGTTTAAAATAGATTTGAAATTAAAATAAATTTAGATCTTTAGATCTTAATGATTAAGAACGAGTAGTTGAAGATTTAAAGAAAAACAAAATAATAATTGAGATTTAATTTGATAAAGAAATAATATAATATAATATATAGGAAAATATTTGTCTTCTCAAGATAGAGAAGAATGCAAAAACATAATTTTTTTTTAAATAATAATGATCCCGTGAAAACTACTCCTCGATTGTGACAAATTTTCTCTTTCCTTTTTTTCGTCTAAGTAAACATGTCAGCACTTAGGATTTGAGATTTTTATTTTTTATTTTTTTAACCAACGGAATCATTGTTTTTCTTTCCATTTTTCTTCTTCTTTCTTTTTTTCTTCTTTTCTTTTCAACTTGCCACATGTCACTTTTATATTTATCCATCAAGAATTCACTTATCACACCAACTTTTCAAATATTTTTCCTTTCAAGTTTAATCATAATTTATTTATTTAAACTCCAATCTGAGTAATTTAAGAGTCTTTAAAATTATTGTATCGTTTACACTTTAAAATATTAATATTGTCAATAAAAAATCATCAAAATATTAATTAATTAATTAAAAATTAACAAGCTAACATGATTGAACAAACTAAATTCATATATATGATGTCATATAGGCCGGGCAAAGAAGATGGAATTCAAGATAACTCCTTTTTACTTTAAAAAAAATTATCTTAAAATTCTATTTGTTTAAGTATAAATATATATTAACATTGGTCAGGTTTGATCTCAAAACTAGTAAGCAATTAGAGAAGTAATCATATGTATCTTATAAATATTTATTAGGTTCTTCTCATCTTTTGGACGTGAGATTCTTAACAATATATATACTATTCAAAATATTATCTGAAAATCTAAATAATGTTAACTCTAATTGGAACCTCTCTTAAAAGTGGATGAGATGTTTTTTTTTTTCGAAACACAAAACATAATTAGTATTCCTCAAAAAATGCCACTTGACTACAGATGGATAGACCCTAATCCCTAGTTACAATACTCAACCAGGTAGGGAAGTGGGTTGTCCACAACATAGACGAATTTTCATTAATCGTTCAAGCAAATTAACAACATCATTCTGGTTTATACAAACATGCAGAAAATAGATGGTGGAAAATAAAGGAAGAAGCTCGTGAATAACTCTTATCCAATTTGTTGCTTCAGCATTTGTCTTAATCACTGTGATCAGAAGGACTGCTTAAAGGTTGTCCAATTATTCTACCACAATTTCATTTCTTCATAACAAACAGATCCCACCACTCATACCTTTATTACTCGTCACTCTGAAATAATCTCTAAAAATTAGCAAAACTTTCAACTACATTGATCTTTGTTCATTGTATGTAGTCTCCATCACAAAAATCTGGAGAATAATATAACGTAGAAAGTTTTCTACCATCAAAACGATTTTCCACCCGTGAAACCTATCTCAGAGTATGTCGCATTATCTCACAAGAAATGTTTTGTTTAAGGAGCTTACCAACAAAGTACAAATGTAGCAATTTTCTAAAAGATGTAGCAGTATTATCAAAGCCGATGTCCGTTGTGGCTTCTTCCTCCACAGAAAACAACTTCATTTTACCCCAATCCACTCCTAACTCCTCAGTATACATCCCTCGAACTAGATTTACGAACAAAATCCAGACACAAAACTCAAACAAAAATTGTCTGATACAAAACAGTCTTTCGACTAAGAGAATACACTCATGCCAAGGCAGAGAGAAAGAATCCATCCTTTTTGGTTAAGTAGACCAGAAGTTTGAAATCTTAATCCAAGCCAAATAATATTTATTCTACCATTAGCATCAAGGTTCAATAGAAATGTCGAGGTTCTGATTTTAGGAACATGTTGATGTCGACGGATATTTGGGAAAAAGTCACAAAAATTGTATAAAGACTTTGTTTGCACACTTTACAAACCCAACAGTCTCATATTGTCCACTTTGGGCATAGCCGTCACGACTTTGTTTTTGGTTTCACCCCAAAGGCCTCTAACTACTGGAGATAATTGTCTTTTCTTATATCCCATGGATCACTCCCTTCCCTAACCGATGTGGGACTTTGTTTGCACGCTTTGTAACTCCAACAATTTGGACTTCTTGGATCGCTTCAACTAACTAGTGACACGTGGCATAACATTATATTTTATTCTTTGAATGCAACACGTGTTGATGTGTATTATAACTCATGACCTATTGATCTGAGATAGACACAACCTTACCTAATTATTAGAATTTTCGTGCAAAATTTATTATATTATTTGTTGTAGATTTTAAAAACAAAAAAATTGAAAACAATAATACTTAATAAATAGATCAATTTTCTTTTTTAAAATTTTTATGTTAAAATTTAGTCTTCGTTTTTTTTTTCTTTTTTCCAATTTTGTTTTAAATTATACTTTTTAGTTTTATTAGGTGTTATCTAAAAATAATATTGTGTGGGAGTTATACTAATTTTTTTTTATCGAAACATAAATTTTATATTTTTTTTATTAACAAATATTATATTATATTATTGAAAGTTTTGTAATAAACAAAAATTCTTTTATATACTATAAACGTTGAAGTCTAATTAAAATTTTATTACTTCAAAAATGATGAAATTAAATTTTTTTATTATATTCCTACTAAACTCCAAAATTTAAATTTAAAGAATTTGATTTATATTTAGCTTTACGAAAGTAAAATTTATTTTATTTTGACCTTGTAAATAACAAATTTTGGGAACGTTTTAGTTTTTAAAATCTTATTATTTAAAGGAAATAATAATGTTATGGAATCATCAATCTACCAATTGTATAAGTATGGTAGAGGTGAGTGACAACCTAACTACCCAACTTTTTACTTTTTATTTCTTATTTTTTGTTTTTATTTTTCGTTAGAAATGATCTCTAATAGATCATTTAATACATGATATTTTACAAATGTTAATTTTAATACCTATAGCTGTAAATTTCGAGAATTGAATTAATACCATCTTATAACATTTATTAAATATTTTTTAACTATATTATTTCCTAAATGAAGTAATTGTCATGTAATGTAACTTTTGTAATTAGCATTAAATGGTTATACTTTTATTTTACAAATATAGAAAGTATATTAAATTTCATTATTCCCATTATTTTGGATTTTAATTACTAAAATTTGTTTCCAAGTTACACTAATTGCCCACGAAATTCTACATGCCGCTCTAAGACGATCCATTTTTCAATCATCCCAGCAACTTTATTTTACCATTTTGGGGCAACTTTTTAATTTTCTGATGATCCATTCTTTTTCTCATCCATTAATTCTTTCAATGGTTTAATTTCCTTTCTCGACAACCCATTAATTTTCTAATATTTTATTTTACTTTTTCGGCAATCATTAGTTTTCGGGTGACAATCATATACCCATCAGATAGTTAATATAATATATATCTTTCTTTGGTGTATACAAAATTTACTATTAGGTTAAATTTTGGATTGGTTGGATGACCTTCAAATTGGAACGAATTGGGTTAAGAAGAATTTTTTGATTTAATGATTTTTTTTTTTTTTGGAGGGAGAAGAAGAATTTTATGATGTTTATTTAAAGTCTCATTCGAATATGATTCTTCTTCTTTTTCCATTTATTGTTAACTCATATTCTTTTTCCATTTATTGTTAACATCAATAAAGAAAAAAGAAGTTTTAGGATAAAAAGTGTGAAGTTTGTTTGAGCACACCATCCCAATTGGAATTGACCTGTGAAAGAGAAATGAGCATTGAAATGCTCAAATCAATGTACGTTCGAACTATTTCACTCTCAAATTAATATTGAGATACGCGCATCGTAAGGATCAAGTTATCCTAGGTATTTATAGGTAGTTAACAGCTAGATTAATGCCGAACATAGCTCTAAAATGGTGGATATATAGGTAGAGTAATGATAAGTGGGTAGTTTGAGGCAGATATGTCCAAACTCCCCATGGCTGAAGTTCCATAATTAATTGACTCGTTACGCAGTGGTCGTCTGATTGAGTTTGAACTTCTTGAGTTGGTCTTTGTGTAAGTTTCAACGAGTGTTTGAGGCAGATTTCAACGAGAGTTGTGGAAGGGGCGCGAGAGTGGGCGGTCGGGGGCTAAGGTGGCTTGGTCTGAGGTGTGTATTCCTTTGCAGGAGGGTGGTTTGAGTATGCGTCACTTGGCCTCTTGGAATTCTGCCATTATAATGAAGCTGCTATAGCTTCTCATTACGCGGGCTGACTCTCTTTGGGTGGCTTGGGTGGAGGCTTACATTCTTCGGGGGATTGTATTTGGACCATTTGTGCTTCACTTTGGTTTTCTTGGTGTTAGAGGGATATTATTTTTGTTTGGAATGCTTTTCGGTCTCTGGTTCGGTTTGCTATTGGAGATGGTCAGCGTTGTTCTGTGTGGCATAACGCTTGGCTTAAGGAGTCTGATTTATCCAAGGTCTGGTGACCGGACTATCTATGATACTCCAAGCTAGTCCTAGGCGAAGGTTGCTTATTTTCTATATCTTGATGGTCCGTGACATTGGCCTCAGAGGTCGGATGATCTTCGAGAGCTAGTCTCTAAGGTTTCAGCTATATAGGTTTTAGTTGGGAGGGTTGATGTGCCCATTTGGATTCCGGCATCGTAGGGTCTCTTCTCGGTGTCAAATGCATGGGGTGTGTTGCGACCGGCCCAGCCTCCTGTTCCTTGGTTTTCTTTGGTTTGGTTCGATGAGAATATTTCGAAGCATTCTTTCCTTGCTTGGTTGACGGTGCATGATCAGCTTGCTACAAGGGATCGCTTATGTTGTTGAAACTCTTTTGTTCCTGTTTCCTGTGTGTTTTGTGCTGGCATGGAGTTCTCGGGACCATCTATTCTTTGAGTGCTCCTTTAGTTGGGAGGTCTGGTCTGACATAATTACTTGGACTGGTTCTTCTGAACGGGTTTCATACTGGTCTAATGCGCTTGCTTGGGTTTGTCACATTAGTGTCGGGAAGTGTGCTCGTCATCGTGTGCGGTGTTTGGCATGGACTTCAAATGTTTTTTTTTATCTGAAGGGAGCATAATGCTAGAGTTCAAGCGAGTTGAGTGGGTCGGTCGCCTTATATCCTCTTGCGCGCCTTGAAAGCTGAGGTCTATTATCGTTGTACTACCTGGCCTGGGAGCTACTGTTTGAGTTATGATCCTATGTTTATCTCGTCCTTGGATTCATTTTCTTGATTTACTTTTCTTTCTTCTTGTCTTGTGTTAGCTCTTTGGGTGTTGTGCCTTAATTTCGGGTTGTGGGATTCTCGGTTTTTTTTTGTTTAATATATTTATCATTGAAAAAAAATCTGTCTTCGATCCATTATTCTAAAGAACCCCAATTCTTTTGAGATTTAGATTTTTTTTTTTCTCACTGTCAGCAATGGCTCCTTGGCTCCTGATGATTCTGAGTGGATTAAGATTTTATATCAGAAGCACAAACGCATGTAAATCTGGTGAGAAAATATCAATATTTAATCTGAACTTTGTAGTATGTATCAATTTGCAATTTGGAACTTGGATTCCTCCTAAGCTTTAAAAAACTGTCACAAATTTAATATTTTGATAGATTTTCGTTTGAAAATTGTTGAAAAATATTCTCATGTCCAATGAGTAGAAAACATATATTTGATATGAAATTGATTTGAATTTAGACAAAAAATAATACATTGCTGAGTTGGTTTCCTTTAATTTCTTTTTTAAAATATATTATAGTTTGTATTATTTTATAAAAAAAATACATTATAGTTGACATTTTTACTTACATTTTAAGTTTTTGTAAAATTATTTAAGGGTGCATTTTGTTGGAGTTATCAAACTTGATTGATAAATTTAGAATTTTTTTATTAAATTAGTGAAATTTTTGTAGAGTCTTTTCTACTTTTTCAAATTAATGGGTGAATGGATAGAAATTGAATAGAAACATAAAAATTATGATACTTATCTAAGTTTAGGGTTATGAATTTAAATTTATTAAAAGAAATATTGTCTACCATATAAACTTAATTAGACATAAAAGTTAAAATTAAAATTATTTCTTTTAAATGAAAAAAATACTTTCAGAACTAATTTCTTATTGATGAAAAAATATATTTAAAAAACTAAAACTGCTTAATCTAAGACGTAAACACTAATACACGGAGGCAGGGGCACAACACTAGTGTGGGGAGGGGAGGGAACGAACCAAAAGCTATTTTGCCCTTCAAATAATACACTATATATGATTTAATAAATTCAGGGGGACACGTACCCCTCACTTTGTGGATCTACCCGTGTTAGAGGAGTGAAAAAGTCTAAAACAACTAGGAAGAAAAATATATTACAGTTAATATTGACAACTTGGATAATTGTAATTGACGAAATGTCTATTAGTGCCACAAAAGGAAAGTATAGATTATTTGCGAGATTATGAGCAAAAGAAACTGAAACATACTTTGGGTCTTCACCATACAGGTATTTTGAATTTTATACCGACGAAGATTGCTAGCCAACTCGTTAAAAGCCATGAAACTTTGTGTTGAAATGTTTGAGGGTCGGGGACCCTAGGTTAAGTAAACCTCCGACATCGAAGGGAGGTGTACAGTGTCTTAACCGTTCAGCTATGCTAATGTTGGCAGTGGGCGAGAAATTTTAGTGCTAACATACACCTTTTCAGAAAAAAAAAAATATATACACACACACATTGTACATCTTTTAAATCCTCATGACCTTATTCGAAAGAAAGTAATTTTTGGCCTTGTCTTTTCGACCTATTTCTGTTATTCACATGACAAATTATTATTTTTGATGTATAAGAGTTTCAATGATATATAGTTTGAATATGGATAGATGTTACTCATAAAGTTTATATTTTATTATTATTTATATAAGATAGTCAAACACAGTAGTACATCATACATGGGTGATGTAGATTATTGCAGAATACAAAGGGAAGTGTGATCATATCTTTCCGATAATCTCGAAAAGTTCGAGCTTAATGATTTTGTTACCGCCGTTCATTATTTCTTCCACAATAACTTTGCATTTGAGAACACGTCCCAAAAAGTCAGCCACCTCAATATAGAGAAGAAATTTCAAGTTGTTGCTTCCCTTCACCTCTTGATAAAACCCATTCTCAACGAGCTTGAATTTGTAACTTTCATATTTAAGGTTGTACTCCCCTACTGAAGCTTAGCAAGTTCTTGCACGTTGATATCTGTGACATCGGGAAGTTTTATCCATTCGCTCTTCACATTGTCCACAGCATTGTGGATCATAGGTTGACCAACGTTGGAAGCTGCTGCACAACTCATTTTGAATCCTCTTCTCTTTGATATATTATGATGATGAAGAAAATTTTGTGATGACTTTGCTTCCTTGAGTAGCTCAATATTTATAGGAGCATACCAATGAAAAAGATAAGATTGATACTATGTTGAGAAGATTAAGAAGAATTTTATGATTGGATATGTTGATTACAAGTTTCGTTGGAATATGATTCTTCTTCTGGGATTATTTATTGTCAACATCCCTATAGAAAAAAAAAGTTGTAGGATAAAAGGCATGGACCCGAGCATAAAATTCACTCAAACTCATCATGAATCTCAATGGAAATTGACCAGCAAAAAGAAATGAGCACAAAATTCACTCGAACTCATCACGAATATCAATGGGAATAGACCTGCAAAAGAGAAATGAGCACAAAATTCACTCGAACTCCTCACGAATCTCAATGGGAATTGACCTGCTAAAGAGAAATGAGCATCGCGAAGCTCAAGTTAATATAGATCCGAACTATTTCACTTTCAAATTACTGTCAAGTCTTGCGCGTCCCTAAGCATCAATTTACCCCTAGATATCTATAGGCAACTAACTGCTAGATTATAACTGCCCAAGATATCTCAGCAAATATGGTGGAGCAATATGCGGAGTAGCAACAAGTGGGTGGTTTTAGGTAGATATGTCAGAATTCTCCATGGTCGAACTTCCAAAATCAACTGAATCATTGTGGGTTGTGTTCTCTGATTAAGTTCGAGCTTGTTGAGTTGATATTCGTGTCAGTGCTTCAACCAGAGTAGTTAGATTAAGAAGAATTTTATGATTAATTGATGTTGATTTAAAGTTTCATTTGGAATATGATTCTTCTTCTTTCATTTGGAATATGATTTTTCTTCTTGGACCATTTATTGATAATATCAATAAAGAAAAAGAAGTTCTAGGATAAAAATCATGGAGTTTGTTTGAGTACAACATCTCACTCAAACTCATGAAGAATCCTAATTGGAATCGACCTGCAGAGGAGAAATGGACATTTCGACATTCAAGTCAGTGTACGTTCGAACTATTTCACTCTCCAATTAATATTCAGATTCACGTATCCTGAAGATCAATTTACCCTAGGCAATTATAGGCAGTTAACGGCTAGATTATAAATGCCCAAGATATCTCAACCATAAAATGGCAGAGTAATATGCTGGCAAGTGGGTAGTTTGAGGCAGGTATGTCTGAGGTGTCTATGCTTAAGTTCCAAATCAATTGACTCGCTATGCAGTGGTCGTTTGATTGAGTTCGAATTTCTTGAGTCGATCTTTGTGGCAGCTTGAATAAGAGTGGTTGGATAAGAAGAATTTTATTATGTTGTTGATTTCATGTTTCATTGGAATAGGATTATTCTTGTTGGACCATTTATTATTATCATCCCTAAAGAAAATGAAAAAGAATTGCGTCTATCGCCTTGGCACTACGAAAGGCGTGTTGGGTTGTGGACCTGTTTGAGCACAAAATTCATTTAAACTTGTCACGAATCCCAATGATAATTGATCTGCATGCCAAAGAAAAATGAGCACTCTAACATTCAAGTTTGTTTAGGCAGCTAACGATTAGATTATAAATACCCACGATATATCATCCGAAAAATGATGGAACAATATGCAGAGTAATGGCAAGTCGTGTTGGGAAAATTACTTACCGAGAAAATTTCCCCTTCCATAGTTCTTCAGTGAAAAATAATCCAACCATGCAATAAGAGAAATATAGGGAAAGTATAGTAAACGACACAAGTAATTTATAATGGTTCACCTAAGCGGGAGCTACATCCAGTCATTCGCTACACGTAGATTCTACTATGATTCTAGGATAAATATAATAGACATACAACTCTCTCAAATCTAGAGACGTTAACGAAAGTCACCTAGCTTCTACGAACTACAACAATATAACTATAGGAATACATGAATGAATAACCTCGTCAAATATCCACAATATAATTCTTTTTAATACTTATAAGTGTAGATTTCGAGATTTGAATTAAGATTTTTTTTTTTGTACAAATTACACGCAATTAATACCATCTTTTTATGACTAGTAAATATTTTTAAAATATATTATTTCATAAAAGAATTAATTTTCATTTAATGTAACTTTTGTAATTATTATTAAATGGTTATATTTTAATAAAGTATTCAACAAATACATAGAAAGTCATTATCCACATTACTTTGGATTTTAATTACCAAAATTTGTTTCCAAGTTGCACTAATAGCTCACGAATTCTCCATGGCGCATGTCCTCTTGACACAATCCATTTTTCAATTACTTCCGCGGCGGTTTCCTTCCCATCTTCAATTGTTCCAGCGACTTTATATCACTATTTTGGGACAACTTTTTAGTTTTCCAATGACCCATACCTTTTCTGGGGAACTATTAATTTTTTTGGTGGCTTAATTTCCTTTTCGGACAGTCCATTAATTTTCTCATATTTTATTTCACTTTTCCTACCACCATTACTTTTCCAGCAACAATTATATAATATATATATATTTTAATCTAAGCTACCGTAGGATCAACATATACCCATTGGATAGTTTATAGAACACATCTCTCATTCGTGTATACTAAATTTACTATTAAGTTATGTAAATTGATGTCAAAATCCGGAGGGTCTTCGTCTATGTGTCATTCAATTGGAGACCGTCGAACAAGTAAACTTGCAGCAACAAAACTCGAGATTGGTGGAGTGCTCTACCTAATGTCGTTCAACAATCAAGTTAGTAATTTGTAGGAGAGGAGAGAAATGGTAAGCACCTTAGTATGTAGTGAATGATTTTTCACTTACTCGAGGGTCATACTATCTCATCTTATTTAAAGGTGTTGGAGCCATCCAGGTAGGAACCCTGGTATGAGGCGTGGTGGGGCTTGTTTGTGTACGAGCTTTGACTGGCTGTTGCGGGATATTCTCGGTGCGTGGTAACATACCCATCACCAAAGCATCCTGACCCGTCACAGGTGTTTTGCAGCGAGATGTACCGTGTTCCTGCCTGTACACCTCTTCGAGAGCTAGTGTTAGTTATTTTGTTGGTCATGCGTCCATAGGGGTTTGGTCTCCGCTACTACATCTCTTCACGGCCTTCACATGTTTTCCACTCAGTTTTCAACTTCAACTCCTTTTATTACAAAGTATGTGTAGCATATACTCAAAATATATTTCATATCAATCATAACATTATAAAATGGCTAAAAAAATATCATTTTATGATTTAACATTAAAAGTTAATATAACATATATCTAAGATGTACTCCATGTAAGTAACTTCATATAAAACATTTGAGATTGTAGCCCAAATTAAAAATTTTCTAGGGGAGAGAAAGAAATTGGGGTTGAGAGGGAGGAGGCAATAAACAAATTTCATGCTATAATCAAGGTTCGAAATACCGATATTGATGGAAATGTTGAGGCATTTACAGAAATGTCGACGTCAACGGATATTTTGAGAAAAATATGGAAATTATGGAAATGGATGAAAATTGTTTGAATTAATTAATAAAATTATAATGATAGTTTATTTACCGTATAAGGGACACTTTTTACCATCATATTTAAAAATATAAGTAATTTATACATGAAAATTTGGATGTTAATTTGAATTAGTAAATTAAAGTTAAATAACTGATTAATTATGTTTTATTCATAATTTCTAAATATATAAAATAATCCTAGAAAATTTGAAATATAAAAATTTACCATATAAAAGTGGGGTGAAATATGGAGTAGAACTTGTAATTTAATACTTTAATTGTAATTAATTATGTTATAATTAAGTTGCTATTTTTTTAATCATAATATCTAAAAACATAAGAGATATTTACCAAACGAGCCTTTAGGGTCCCTTCGGTGATGTTTTGATTTGTTGTTTTTCTTTCCTCATTTTTAATGAACCTAATATTTTATTTTATGTTGGAGGCGAATTATTGCCTGCTAGGGGTGTAGATCAGAGATCATAAATACCATGATGAAGATAAGAACTGGATAGATCTTTTCCTCTAGATAAATCCAAGCAGCTTAGCAAAAGAAGCTGAGCGAGCCATATCTCACATTCGGCCGACCTTGAAAAGGACTTGCATGGTGCGATCGGACAGTCAAAGAGCCGTCGAAGCACTGTCGAAAGCTTATCTCTATAAATAAAGATTCCCGTCTCTCAAGCAAGGTATGTGAAAATATATTTCTCTTGATATAGATCAGATTGTGTAATTTGCTAGAGCGTCGGAGTGCTAACTCTTCTGTGCAAGTCCATCGTATGTCGATGTACCTACTCTGAGTTTTGCTAATGAGACTTGATCATTTTCTTGATCATATATTTGACATCATCTGTGGTGATTTGATAAATTCTCTAAGTCATTGAGTTGCTGGTGGCCGACCTGATGCCCTACTCACTCACTTATGAGGAGAGCAACTGCTGACAACCACTCCCCTGTTGGTGCCCAACCTGTTGTTGGTCGAACTTCGACCAATGAGCATCCGATTGTTTCGCCTCAACAGATGACCAACGATGGTGTTGCAAATGGAGAGGAACAATTCTCTCCTCTATCGAAACCTAAGTCGACACTTCCCCCTATAGGGATGCAACTCGGTGCTTGGGGGAAGCACTAAAGCACGCTCTGGCAAAGCATCGACCTCACCATCATTGCCAACACTATCCCTGAGATTGCTAAAGTAAACGGTCGACTGGAGGCAATGGAACGAGGAGGGGAAATGTTTGCATCCTTAGATCGCAAGACCCGAGGAAGGGTATGGAGCCAATCGTCCCACTCCCCGGAGGGATAACCCATTATCAAGACCAGTGGGAGGAATCTGTGTTGGAAATCTGTCGAGGAACTCTCGCCCGAGCGTGGAGATGCTTTTGTAGAGAAGTGTTGCTGACCAAGATCAAGGTCTCCAACGCGATGATCAACACCTTAGGGTTTGTCCCAAAGCTCCACAATATAGTCGTGATATTCGTGACATGCTTAATGGTCGTTCTCAGCGATCTCGAAAGCTAGCCACTGCATCAGGAGACCTTAGGCATACCCTGAATGATTGGGCTAGGGTAAAATGTTAGGAGGTCCACGATCATTTAGCTGAATCAAGAGGCAATCACAACATATGATCCGAGGTGGACCTATTGAGAGATAAATTGTAGAAAGAAATCAAGGATCTCATGAAGTACAAGTCTCCTGACCAGCTTGACTGTAGAGAACAAGAGGAACCTTTCTTTTCTCAGGCAATTCTTGATGATTGCTTAGGTGATATGGTTTCTTACGTTGAAGCTTTCGAATGCAAGATGGACTTTCATACTACCAGCAATGTGATAAATTGCCAAGTTTTCCAGATTGAATTAGAAGGCTTGTCAGGATTGTAGGAAGCTGCTGAAGTCGATCGAGAGCTATCAAGAGTTATGGAGAATGTTTATAAACCATTTCTTAGCAGGATAATTATTGTTAAATCGGAAAAAGTGAATTATATTTTAACTTTCAAAAGAATTAAAGATTTCATTGGAAAAAGGTTATATCCTATAAAAAGGGAAGCACATATAATTACTCAAAATTAATACTAATTCATAGTTTATAAGAATAGTTTCAAATTAGAAAAATATTAGTGAATATAGTTAAAAATGTGAGATTTATTGGTTTGAGTTTGGGTAGCTCATAAATTGGCAAACCTATAGCATGAAATAAGAAAATATAGCCTCTCCCAGTCCAGCAAAGAAGCGTAAAGCATCTAGAACCTCAAAGCCCCCAAGCCTTATTCAAAAAAGGAAAGAAACTCATCAAGATAACAACGATAGCTTCTTCATCTGAGAGGAAGCGACACTCTATTTCCGATTCTGTCTTGCAGACCCCTGCACCGCCAAACTCAAGCAAGAAAAACAATGTGGTGCTCCCCCACCAGGCTAAATTTTACCAATTCATTGATCCGAAAGCAAAGGTGAATTACAAGGCAATTAAACAGCGGGAGTTAAAAAAGTAGCTCAGGTACATAAGTGAGAACATTACTCCATCAAAAGAAGAGTAATGCCCACCGTGCATGATTCTTCAATTACAAAGGAGAGGTGCTGCTATTGCCTGTTTGCTGGAGGGCCATTCCAGTAATGTAGGGCAGAATACACCGTGAGATCGCTCAGTGTGTCTCAAAGAAATCTGGACGATTGTTCTTCCCTAGTATGATCACCAAGCTCTATTTAAGGAGAGATGTTCCCGTCTTTCATGATCGGGAGGTGATAAAAGAGAAACTGGTGACCGACAAGTCTAGGCTGGAGCACCTGATGCTTTTAGAACTTTAAAGAAGAGGATATCTACCTTCTGGAGCCATCAATGAAGTCATTGCTCAACTAGAGAAGGCCCTCAAATAGTTGACGCATCTGGAGGAAGTTCAAAATGGATTTGCCAACCAAGCCAAGAAGAGGGATGACGAAATCGTGGTTGTGCTAAAGTTGAAGAAGGAGGCCGCATCTACATCATCTGACATGCTTGCCGTATTGAAGAACCTGTTGGAGGACCCAACAGCTTTAAGGAGGAAGATCAGCCCATAGACGACTCCTCATAGGGAGAAGAGAGCTCTAAAAATAGCACTGCCTAACCACATAAAGAAAACTTTCTTTTTGCATCTCAAATTCCCCCTGTTGTTATTTTTACTTTTCCTTAGTTTAGTTATTTTCTTTATATTTACTTCATGCAATTTTTAATTTCTTCACATGACATTTATGTTTTCTTAGTCATAATATATTTTTTCTCCCAGAATTAAATAAAAAGAGAAATAGTTCTGCCAGTCTTGTGTTGCAAGTGATTTGTTTCTACCCTTATACCTGCAAGTAATCCGCATGCTAGAGCCTTTGGCCTCAACATATCTGCCTAGGCTGGAGCATATAATTGCGAGTGGTCTTATTTTTGTAAAACCTCTAGTTTAGTTTTGACTTCCCTAGCCCCAACATCTTTGTCGTAGTACTAATCACAAACCACACTGACTTTGGAGATGACTTTCAATAGCCACCTATCCAGACTAACCCTTACTTAATACTACTAGCTTGGACCTCTGCCTTTGCCCCTTAAAACTCAACAGTTACCTTCCCTCGCACTTCATCTATTTATCGTAGTGGACATTCAAAAATTCTTTTATTCTATTCGCTTTAAGTTTAGGAGTATGTTGGAGCCTTTTTTTTTCAGTCGTCCTTTGTTGCATTGAGGACACAAGTTTGGGATGTGAGCTTTTACTTTCTATATAGCCTTTGGTAGCTAACTGTTCTACAACCATGAATCTTTTTAATCCTATAATTTAGTAAAAAAAAAAAACTCATATAGCATGAGAAGCTGCAGGATTAGAAAAGACTAATAGCCCATAGTTGAAGAAGCCCATAAAGGTTTCTGCAAGTGAAAGGGTCTTGATAAAGGAGTCTATGGAAGAAGTGGGTTTGTGAAATAGGAAGTAGAAAGAAATTGGTATAGGACAGAAAATAGCTTTTTCTAGAGTGAGTGCAAGATTTAAGCTACTTTCCTCTGGTGCTCCAGTCGAAGCGATCTGTAAGGATTATGTATGTTCTAGCATTTTAGGTAAAAGCTGGATGTAAGGGCATGAGACTAAGTGCTTGTTCATGAGATGTGGAATATCTCTCTTTAAAAAAGGGTTTTTATGCATGATCTTGCTTGGGGACAAACAAGATTTTAAGTTTGGAGGTGTGATAACTCTCCAAAAAAGAATTATTATTGTGATTATTTGGGTAAATATGTGCAAGATAGTGAGGTTGCGTGTATGAATTAATTAAAAAGAGTCAAAAATTGATTGAAAGTTAGAAAAGTAAGCTTTAACTCCTTAATTTTATAATTTGACATATGTTTCTGCTTATTTCTCCTATTTTCGTTCTTGTGTGTAGAAAGCAAAGTTGAAAGACTGAATTGAGAGGAGCACAACAGATCCAGAGCAGAAGTGTAGGAGTATTATTCTGCCAAAGCATGTAAAGTTAGAGCAGTCGGATGCGGTAGCATGGGATCACAGCGTAATAACTAAATCACACGGGAATTTTTACCATGCCCGTGCAAGAACCAACTGGGTGCCATAAAATTAGGGACTGATATAAAAGGGAAAGGGTACCCAAGTCAACACACATAGATCCCAAGATGGAGACATTTCTTGCGTGATGCTGAAGACAAGAGGAGAATCGCCTGTTTTTGGTCAGGAAGCTGACTACAGGGGCTGAGCTAGTGGTTTTATGTTTGCTGGCCACCTTTCAAACCTGCCTCGGTCTCTTCTTAATATGAGTTATTTCTTTTATTTACCCATTTCATTTCTTCTCTCCCCCATGAACTAAACCCCATTTTTGGGGGAGATTCCATGCTATAATTCATGAACATTAATACTCTAGTTGATTTTGTGTACTCTTAAATAAAGCTGGGATAATTTTTTCATCTTACTGAACTTTGCTGGACACCTCTTTCAATTTGCTAGCTCATATATGATACGAAAGGATATATGGGTAGCATGAATGACTTTATTTCTGGATTAGCTACTTTTCTTTAGTAGGTCTGTGGATGCTGAGGAATAATGCCCCCTAACTATGCTTAGAACTTGTATTTATTGCTTGAGTATTTAGCAATGGAAGTTGTAGATATTCATGTTTGGGTGTCTTGGAAAAGAACCATGTCGAGCTGAGCAACAGTCGCAAAATTATGCTAGAGTATAGGCTGAGAGTGAACGTATGTTAAGGAATCTCCCTCGTCTTAATCCATCTATGTTTTCCCTTATTTCATCTTTGTGCTAAAGCTCTTCTTGCCCCAATATCTGTAGGTTGTGTCTGCCTTTGGAATTACTTTTATGCTTTGTTTATGTTTAATCGTTTACATTTTGTAGTACAAAACTTATTATTCTTTTATTTTTGTAAATTTGGTATTCTTGAGCTGAAGATTGAAATTTTATACCAAGTCCATTTGGATTTGACCTTGTTTGTACTACAACTGACGAATATAGCGTCCACCTGCATTTCCATTCACATCGGCTGTGGACACACAATAGTCCTCACAACACAACTCAAGAGACAAAAGAAGAAAGTTGTTCTCTTACACAACATCCTCCCTTAATCAAGACTTGACCAACTCTTTGCTTTCCTCTAAAGTTAACAAATAAGTCAAACTTCAGCACCTTGATAAAAATATCAGCCACCTGATCTTGAGTCTTGCAACGTTTCACCATCAGTTCTCCCTCTTTAACCAAGTCTCTAATAAAATGATACTTCATTCTAATACTCATGCTTCTTCCATGAAAGACTAGATTTTTTGAAATGCAATAGCCATACCATTTTCACAAAATAAAACAGTGTCACTTTTTTTAGTACACTAAAATTCTTTCAACTTTCACCTTAGCCATAAAGGTTGACATCCAGTTGTAGATAAAGAGATGTATTATGCTTCAACGGTAAAAAGAGCAACACTGGGCTGTTTCTTCGATGTCTATGAAAAAGCATCCAAGCAAATATTAAAAACATAACCAGATTTAGTTTTATGATCATTGTAGACACCGTATTTGGTCCGACCTTTTTTTTTATTTAATTTATATTATTGTATTTTACTTTATTAAGTTTTACTTTAATTAAAAAATAACATAGGTTTACTTTATTATTAGTTTTAATATAAAGTTTAAATTAACTAAAATTAAAATGTTAGATTTATTTAAATGTTTAATTTTATTAATAACAAAATAAAAAATGGTTGGTTTAGATTTTGTTTTATTATTAAAATAAAAAATAGATAAATAAAATTGATTTGTTTTAAAAAGATTTTGTTTTAATTAAATAAAGATTTTATTTTAACAAAACCTTTGATTTTTAACCGTTTTTTTCCTCTTTGATTTTTTCCTCGTCAAAGGCACTTGACGTGCCATCTTCTCTCCGTTATCTTTAGGTGTATTTAAAGAGGGCTGCAGTGGAGAGAATGGGGACAGACAGAAAAGCAGTTAGAAACCCATCACCGTATCTTCTTCTCTCCATCTCTCTTATCCCACCATCACCACTTTTCTCCTACATACCCACGACCTCCGACGACGCAAGGGAACCGCGCGAATGACAGCAACAGCCTTCTTCACAGCTTCTTCCAAGCCCGCCGGCACTCCGACGATCTCGTTCCCGGGAGTGCGTTTTAAGTAAGTATCAAATACGTTGGAAAGATTTTTTTTAAATAAGGGAAAATTGGCTTTGGAAATCATGCAACACATTCTTTCTATCAAAAGATTTTTTTTTTTTAGAAAAAAATGTTTTTTTAAGAAAAAGTTTTTTTTTTACTTTTTTTCAAACGAAAATGCTTTAGTAAGAAACCTTTTTTTAAGATAAAAAAAATCTTCTAAATTAATTTTAAATAAGTTTTTGAAAATAAAATAAGGATTTTGATATTTTAAAATTTGTTTTAAAATAAAAAGTTTTCTTTTTCTAATAAATAAGAGTTTTTTAAATGAAATAAATATAAACTTAATTTTATTTTAATAAAATATTTTACTTTAAAATTTTGGTTAAAATAGGTTGAAAAAAATAGGAGTTTTATAAAATAAATCTTGTTTAAAAAAATTTGGATTCTTTTAAATTTGGATTCAAAGTTTAAGAGAGTTTTTATTTAAAATGTAGTTTTTATTTAAAATGATTTTTTTTTTACAAGGTTTACTTTTTGTGTCAACTTTGTTTTATTTTTTTTAATTAAAAACAAATATTCTACCGCAGGATTTAAAAAAATGAGGAGATAAAAACAGAGTATTTTAGAATAAAATCCTTTTTTTTTAAAAAAATTCCTTTTAATGGTTTGGTGGTTATGATTTTCAAAAGAATCTTAACAAAAAATCGGTTTAAGCAAATAAGTTTTGTTAAAGTAAATTTGACTTTGTTCTTAAATAAAAGTTTTTTTTTCTTTTAAACAATCTTGTTAATTTCGAAATAAATAAAAAAAGTTATTTATTTTTTGTTTTAATTGAACAAAATTTGTAGGTTTTTTTTAGTTTAAAAAAATAAATTAAAACTTTTGTTTTTGTAAAAGAATATAATGTTTACATCTTAGGATGTTAGAATAGTGGTAAATGTTTGATTTTTAATGTTACATGACACAAGTTCGAGTCTTTTAAAAAGGAGCATAGCTTATATTTAAAGTGGTACTCATGTCGTAAGTTCAAGACTTATTGTTCCCTAAAATTAAAATTATTTTTTATATTTATTATTTTTTGCTAAATAATTATTTCAAAAACTCCAATGACAGAAATTGGGACCTTCCAATATGCTCGAGGTATTAAAATTTTGCTAATGGTCTTCGTGCCACTCATATCTATTAATTCAAATCTTATAACAAGGTGTGAATTAATATAATACGGGACATTTAAAATAAAATAAAAACATTTTTCTTTGGACCAAATAAAATAATAGGATAATTTTTTACAAAATGTGGTACCGTTTTCAAACGGCTGTCGTAGGGTGCTAACACCTTCCCTACGCTCAGTCGACTCCTGAACCAACAATCTGTTTTCGCAGACCTTGTCTTTATTTATAGGTGACCAATCACACCTCGTAGATGATTGGTGACGACTCCAAACCCTTATCTCGAAAGAGACTCTTCAGGGGATGACGTCGGCCGCTCCGCGTTGCAATGGCGTTGCGACAGCTTGGCGACTCCACTGGGGACTTTAGAGAGCCAAGCCATTATTTTTGTCATTTGTTATCCCATTATATTTCTTGTTGGTCCGCTTTGTTTTTTTTTATGTTATTTTAATTATTCTATTGTATAGTGTAATATTATCTTTGCATCATTATGCATGTCACACACATTCACAAGCCTCTTACCCAGGCTTTACCCTTAGGATTAGATCGGAGACTGAGTAGTGTGACCTTTGTGGAATTTCGATTCCCGTGTAGGCGCATGAAATTCTCCACTCAAGTCGACCATACTACCAAACATATGGAAGATTTGGGGGCCATTATCCTATAGGATGCATTAGTACATAACTTTACATCATATTCATATTGCATTTTATGTGGGTTGTTATGTTGTTCACGACATTTCGTTCTTTAGGGTTGATTTGGAGTTTTAACCATAAGGTTTTAAATAAACCACTTTTTTTAAATAAAGGAAAAAATAAAAAAATCATTTACCTTACTTCTTCCTGTCTATTTGTTTGAGTTTTCGGTAGAAATGTTGTCTTTCAAAAGGGTTATAAATGTCCCTATGTAGGCCCACCAAAGACTTTCAAATTCATTCATTTTTTATCCAAAACTTAGGAGTTAAGCCTTAACCCCTAGAATTAAATATCATGCATATTCATGTCTCTCTCTTACGATGACCTAAAGTCTAGCATTGCATTTGGATGCACTAATAATTGCATGAATTGTTTCAAAAAAATAATAATACATAATTGCATGAAACATATATCATATCATTAGGGCATTTTTGTAGCATATATAAAGAAGATCAAAGTAAAAACTCTGTCTTTCTCATGCCTCATGTCACATGTGTACATATCATAATTTAAAAGAATATATCCCGCATTTATCATTTTACATGTCCATCATTCTCATGCATCACTAAAAACCTCTATATCATCTTATGCATGCATCATTCCATATGTTCATAATCATTTCAAAATTTTCCCCTAATTGGTGATCTAACATTTGCATCACATCGTCTCATGCATATCAATTTCTATCTTAAAAAAAATCAAAATCTATGCATTCTCCATTACATCATAATTAACACGAACTCTTAAAAAATAGCTCAACAACCACATATTTACCATTCTTTATATACAAGGTACATAAAGCAGCATAACATGGGAGAGCTCAATGCCGAGCTAAAGAATATTAGAGACGACATCCACGAACTGGTCAGGGAAGAATTGAATACTGAGCTAAAGAAAATAAGAGACGAGATTGAAGAACATGTCATGGAGGTGCAGAATGCAAAACTAAAGAAGATGAGACAAGATATCGATAAGATTCAGGGACAAGTGACAGAAATTTTCAATATCTTAAAAAATATTGTTGGGGGCATTTCTCACCCTAACAATTTAGTCGAACCTCATAACAATTCATCACCTAAGGTGAACTCACCTCTTTGTCAGTCAATAGAGGACTTCCCCCAGCATAATTCATCACATGAAGCTCAGCTTTCCAAGAAATGCCAACAAGCTCCTACAATCTGTTAGGTTGAATTCACATTCCAAGATGGACAAGTATCAAAGGTCATTCACTCAAATATTTTAAAAGGTAAAAAAAAAAGAAAATGTTACCAATGGAGATGTTGAAGAAACTGTAGGGAAAGAATATGCTAAAAGATGGGGAAAAACAACAGAGTAACTGCCAGTGTCTTTAATTAATAAAAAGCCACATTCTGAAACGAATAGAAGCTCTGTTAAAAGGAAAAATAAAGTCGATGCAGTAATCTCGAAGCTCAAGTGGATGCACCAGCAAGGACCTACGATATACAATAACCCGTCTACAGTACTCATAAACTCATTGGCTCTGCAGTATGACCCACAACTAAGGTTGCCAACATTACCAGATAATCATAGTAGTCGGAGGCAACTAAAGCGAGAGAGCTTTCATCCGATCCCAATATCCTATACTGAGTTGTTATCCCAATTATTTCAAGGTAATTTATTAGCTCCCGTACCCGTAGAGCCATTGCAACCACCTTATCCAAAGTGGTACGATCCGTAAGTCCACTGTGGTTACCATGCAGGAGCTGTAGGTCATTCAACTGAGAATTGTACTTCAATAAAGCATAAAGTGCAAGTTCCAATGAAGGCAAGATGGCTCAAGTTTTCAAAGGAAGATGGTCAATACATGAAGCACTAGAATCATGAGTGTACATGATTATCAAAATCAATGTTGACCTATTGCTTTGCATTATCAATAAAGTTTATTTCTTCCTTGAAGTCATCTTTGAGATTGCTTGCTAGTGTAAAACGACAATGAAGCTTTAGTCACCCATGATTTAGCTAAGTACTTGTAAAAAAGAATGTGAGTGTGTGGAAATTGAGCTATTTTTCTTAAAAAAAAATCAAAGTCATACATTCATTCATGCATCATTCATATCATATCATTGGTTGAAAAACAAAAAAAAAATATTTTCTTTGAAAGGCTCTCAATAAAAAGGAAATTACATGTTTTGAAATTTCTCAATAATATTTTTAATATGGTCTACTCTTATCATTCTTGTTAGTTGAGACTTTAGCAAGAATCAAACAATCATTGTAAGTCACTTGGAGGAAACGGAAAAAAGTGGAAAAATAATTTTAAAAAAAGTGTGAAAAAAAATGAAAAATGAAAAAATTTGAAAGATTGTGAATGCCTTCAAGGTCCTCAATGAGATATAATTTTACCAAGCTTTGTTCTCAGACTAAACCCTAACTCAAAGCAGCTTTATGTTGGCCTCCATATTTCTTCTCATGTGCGAACCATTAAACCACCAAATTTCATACTGGGGCAAGGACGTCTTTTGAGGTGAAAACCTAAAAAAAATGCTCACTTGGTACCCTTGAGCCTAGCCCGCTTTGAGCCTAACCTACCTTGAACCTAACCTACCAGATATATAGTAAATAAGAGATCATTTGCTCAGTTCGTCACATACAATTTTATCCATATTTGCCAATTCACCATAAAAGCCTTTTACTAAGTCTGCCACATCTAATTACGTGGTAAACGTCCAAAAATCCACCTATTGTTACCTTGGGAACTTTTAAGGTAATGAAATAACATTGAACTCTTATGATTTGTTGCTTCACGAATCAGTACTTTTGATTGCACACGTATTTCCATATTTTTGACTTATTTTATTCATATCTAAAATTTTCTTCCCAAATCTATCTCATCTTTGTTCTTCAAGCTTAATCCTTCATCTACTTTCTTTTCTCGAGTAAAAGTGATTCCAAGACCGAGGATATTGATTTTGAGAATTGGAAAGTTAACAACCTAAGAAATAGTCTCAAGATATCAATCTCCATTAGATATCAATGTTCATTAATGAGTTTTGCTTGAGATCAGTTTCATAATGATACGGAAGCAACATCAGCAAAGAAATAATTTGGAACAACGGTCAAGGTGGCAAAAGGCGACTCATGCATGATCAACGTTTTATATGTGATTGCACCCCATTTTGTTTATAAAAAAAAGGGTTGTGTTTGGCAAAAAAAAAAAAAGTCACAACAATCCTTTTGTTAAATGACTGGAGCAATCAACGTAGATCAACGACACCATTTTCAAAGGTTTCAAGGTCCTTTTTACAAAATCTCCAAACTAGGGCAAAGTTGAGAAATGCCACGTTTAGGCAAAATGGTAATTGCATTGTACAAAGCTTTGAGACAAAGGCCATATTCAAATTGAGATTTTTACATTGCACAAAATCTTTCAATTTTGAGAAGTTTTCAACATTCACGAAGTGTACTCTATCCATAAAGAGCTATACTTTGAGAAAAGAGAGGTCATTTGCATTCAAAAGTGGACTGCATGAACTGCATGTCAAAGCTAAGGCTAAAAAGATGGTCTTTACATTCAAAGTGGACCATAACAACATTTCCATGAAAAATAAAATGCAGCTAGAAAGATGATTTCATCAAATACTCAAAGAAGCGGCGAGGTCGATGAGACGAACTCTTGGGGAGTTACGCAACCAATTCTCAAAGTTATTTGTCGAAAGAAATTGGATCACTGCTACTTTTACTATTCATTTGATTATAATCTCTTACCCAAAGCTTAAAAAAAAAAATCAATCTCTTATTGTTCCAGAGATTTTACAAAATATCCATGAATTTTTGGTTTCTTTTTCTTTAAAAAGGAAGTCTGTTGACTTTTATTTATTGTCAAGCTTTGTTGCAAAATCATGATTTCTCTCCTCCATTACTCCTAATGTTAAATCCATTTTCTCGTAACCGATCTTTTTTCCTGTCAATTATAAGGTTGAGTTTATGAAGCAGTTTAATCAAACAAGGTGTACAATGCTATGAATTACCTTTGATTGTTCTCTAAGCGGGCACATGTGATACCTCTACAAAAGAATTCCCTTCCAAACCTGATATAGTTGATAAGTTACCTTGTATATCTCCGATCGAGTGAAAACATTCATTAAAAAAATAAATAAAAAATAAAGAAAAAAAAGCAAAAGGAAAAAAGGAACAGTTGATTTGTTTCTTCCAATGTTGACATTACCTTTTCTCATTTGATTTTTTGCTAAATAATTGATAATAAGAAGGATGAGAGTAGACAAAAAAAAAAGTAATATCTTTACAAAGTATGGAAAAATCTTGTTCTTTCAACTATATTTTCACTAATCATGCATCAACATCACTTGCATACATATTTTTCAAAAAAAAAAAATTTGTCATATCATGATTAGATTATGAAATTTAAGTATTATGCATTGTGCATTCATAATCACATTCTATTGTTTAAGCCAAAATAAAAATGAGTATCATACATACATGATGCAACCATCTAGGATTGCATATACATTATTGCAGCATGCGTCGAGGGTCAAATTCATTGGTTAAACGAAATAAAAAACAGATTATATACTGTCACACATTGTCAAATGATAAGAATAAATGGAAAGTAAAATTGAGCATCATTAGTCATTCATGACATTGGGGCAATACACATTTGTAGATGCACCATTCGTCCTAAGATAATTGCGCCAGAGGTCGCGCAGCAGCTTCCCGTGAAGCCTCCTGCGGATGTCTTTAGCTTTTCTTCGGCCTGTAGAGTTAGAACTAGTTCATAGGCCACACTTAATTGTTAGCGACAGGGTGCCTGCTCTTCATTAGCTATTTCCGGCAGGAGCTCTTTCGTTTACAATCGAACGCAATTTAATATGAGTACAACTTTCCGCTGGCTCCATTCCTATCACATCCTTTATGATCTTTGGGCATTCCAGTCATTGACTCCTCACGCCGCTACGAGATTTTCTAGGACCGACCAGCGCCTCACCTGCACAGGTACCTACGTAGTGTAGTGTTGGTTTGTTAGGATGAATAGGATTGGTCTAACCTCTCGCTCGAATGTCAGAATTTTGCTACGATAAGTACTCCATACTACCATTGGAAGTTCACATTAGCATGAACACGTGGTGTTAGTCTTATCGTCATGCGTAAGTGCATATCTCTTGCACTTAGCAAGTTTAAGAGGATTTCTAAACCCTGCACTCAGGTCAAAACCTTTTTACAAGTCAAATAACTTCAACCTTTTCTGGGAATTACATTTTATCTGTTGGAGATAGCTTTCTATGAAGCCAAGTTTTATCACCTCGATATTTCGACTATCTAACCAGTCGATGCCCGTTATGGCCGAGCCAACCAAGATCTCCTTTGGTCTCATTCCCAATCTTTGTTTGAACCGACCTAGATGTATCTTGCTTAGCCACATATTTCAACAAACTCCACGACAGCACGTCGTAATTCACGCTTACCTTAAAGAGCCGTTGAAGCTTGGTCGGGAGTCTTGTCCGTGCCTATATATAGAAATCATTTGCTTCTATCCAAGGTAGGCGAACACTCTATTTTCCCTCGAATACAACTCGGATTCTTCCTAACTTGGGCGTCGGAGTGTTTTCTCTTGTAGGTCTCCTGCTCAGCAAAATTCAGCTCATCCTTAAGGTCATAATTCTGTCCGAGTCGAGCTCGTAAGCTTGGTAATATTTGTGATCAAACATTTATCTTCAGTTAAATCGAACCTGATCCAAGTCGAGGTCGAAGCCTGTGTTAAAGCTAGGTCCATCGTATTTTATCATTTGGTTAAATCGAACCTGATCCAAGTCGAGGTCGAAGCCTGTTGTTAAAACCAAATCCATTGCATTATCATTCGGTTAAATCGAACCCGATTCAAGTCGATGTCGAATCCTGTTGTTAAAACCAGGTCCGTTGTATTTTATCATTTGGTTAAATCGAACCCGATCCAAGTCGAGGTCGAAGCCTGTTGTTAAAGCCAGGTCCATTGCATTATCATTCGGTTAAATCGAACCCAATCCAAGTCGAGGTCCAAGCCTGTGTTAAAGCCAGGCCCATTGCATTTTATCATTCGGTTAAATCAGACTCGATCCAAGTCGAGGTCGAAGCCTGTTGTTAAAGCCAGGTCCATTACATTTTATCATTCGGTTAAATCGAACCCGATCCAAGTCGAGGTTGAAGCCTGTTGTTAAAGCAAGGTCCGTTACATTATATCATTCGGTTAAATCGAACACGATCCAAGTCGAGGTCGAAGTCTGTTGTTAAAGCCAGGTCCGTTGCATTTTATCTTCAGTTAAATCGAACCCGATCCAAGTCGAGGTCGAAGCTTGTGTTGTAGCCAGGTCCATTGCTTTATATCATTAGATTAAATCGAACCCGATCCAAGTCAAGGTCGAATCCTGTTGTTAAAGCCAAGTCCGTTGCATTTTCTCATTCGGTTAAATCGAACCCGATCATAGTCGAGATCGAAACCTGTTGTTAAAGCTAACTTCGTTGCATTTTATAGTTCGGTTAAACCGAACCCGATCCAAGTCGAGGTCGAAGCCTGTTGTTAAAGCCAGGTCCGTTGAATTTTCTCATTCGGTTAAATCGAACCCGATCCAAGTCGAGGTCGGAGCCTGTTGTTAAATCCAGATCCATTGCATTTTATCATTCGGTTAAATCGAACCCGACCCCAGTCGAGGTCGAAACCTGTTGTTAAAGTCAGGTCTGTTGCATTTTATCATTCGGTTAAATCGAACCCGATCTAAGTCGAGGTCGTTGTTAAAGCCAGATCTGTTGCATTTTATCATTCGGTTAAATCGAACCCGATCCAAGTCGAGGTCGAAGCCTGTTGTTAAAGCCAGGTCTGTTGCATTTTCTCATACGGTTAAATCGAACCCGATCCAAGTCAAAGTCGAAGCCTGTTGTTAATGTCATGTCCCTTGCATTTTATCATTCGGTTAAATCGAACTCGATCTAAGTCAAGGTCGAAGCCTGTTGTTAAAGCTACGTCCGTTGCATTTTATAATTCGGTTAAATCGAACCCGATCCAAGTCAAGGTCGAAGTCTGTTGTTCAAGTCAGGTCCGTTGCATTTTATCATTCGATTAAATCGAACCCGATCCAAGTCGAGGTCGAAGCCTGTTGTTAAAGCCAGATTCGTTGCATTTTCTCTTTCGGTTAAATCGAGCCCGATCCAAGTCGAGGTTGAAGCTTGTTGTTAAAGCCAGGTCCGTTGCATTTTCTCATTCGGTTAAATCGGACCCGATCCAAGTCGAGGTCGAAGCCTAATGTTTAAGTCAGGTCCGTTGCATTTTCTCATTCGGTTAAATCGAACCCTATCCAAGTCGAGGTCGAAGCCTGTTGGTAAGGCCAGGTCCATTGCATTTTATCATTCGGTTAAATCGAACCCGATCCAAGTCGAGGTCGAAGCCTGTTGTTAAAGCCAGATTCGTTGCATTTTCTCTTTCGGTTAAATCGAGCCCGATCCAAGTCGAGGTTGAAGCTTGTTGTTAAAGTCAGGTCCGTTGCATTTTCTCATTCGGTTAAATCGGACCCGATCCAAGTCGAGGTCGAAGCCTAATGTTTAAGTCAGGTCCGTTGCATTTTCTCATTCGGTTAAATCGAACCCTATCCAAGTCGAGGTCGAAGCCTGTTGGTAAGGCCAGGTCCATTGCATTTTATCATTCGGTTAAATCGAACCCGATCCAAGTCGAGGTCGAAGCCTGTTGTTAAAGCCAGATTCGTTGCATTTTCTCTTTCGGTTAAATCGAGCCCGATCCAAGTCGAGGTTGAAGCTTGTTGTTAAAGCCAGGTCCGTTGCATTTTCTCATTCGGTTAAATCGGACCCGATCCAAGTCGAGGTCGAAGCCTAATGTTAAAGTCAGGTCCGTTGCATTTTCTCATTCGGTTAAATCGAACCCTATCCAAGTCGAGGTCGAAGCCTGTTGGTAAGGCCAGGTCCATTGCATTATATCATTCGGTTAAATCGAACCCGATCCACGTCGAGGTCGAAGCCTGTTGTTAAAGCCAGGTCCGTTGCATTTTATCATTCGGTTAAATTGAACCCGATCTAAGTCGAAGTTGAAGCTTGTTGTTAAAGCCAGGTCCGTTGCATTGTATCACTCGGTTAAATCGAACCCGATCCAAGTCGAGGTCAAAGCCTGTTGTTAAAGCCAGGTCCGTTGCATTTTCTCATTCGGTTAAATCGAACCTGATCCACGTCGAGGTCGAAGCCTGTTGGTAAAGCCAGATCCGTTGCATTATATCATTCGGTTAAATCGAACCCGATCCAAGATCGAGGTTGAAGCCCGTGTCAAGTACAGGTCCTTTACATGTTGAGATCCCGTCTAGTGTCAAGTTGGATCCATCTCTATCTTGCCTTGTCTGAATAAAATTTTTGTCTTCCCAAATACATTGTCATTTGCCTTTGTCTACCTTTTTAGTTCTGCAAGGATACACAAAAGGGGGCAAGCTGGAGACACTGTATTTGGTCCGACCTTTTTTTTTTTAATTTATATTATTGTAATTTACTTTATTAAGTTTTACTTTAATTAAAAAATAGCATAGGTTTACTTTATTATTAGTTTTAATATAAAGTTTAAATTAACTAAAATTAAAATGTTAGATTTATTTAAATGTTTAATTTTATTAATAAGAAAATAAAAAATGCTTTGTTTAGATTTTGTTTTATTATTAAAATAAAAAATAGATAAATAAAATTTATTTGTTTTAAAAAGATTTTGTTTTAATTAAATAAAGATTTTATTTTAACAAAACCTTTGATTTTTAACCGTTTTTTTCCTCTTTGATTTTTTCCTCGTCAAAGGCACTTAACGTGGCATCTTCTCCTGTCCCTTCCCTTCTTCTCCTCCCTCTTTTTCTCTTTTCTCTTGCCTCTTTTTCTTTTTTACTGTTATCTTTAGGTGTATTTAAAGATGGCTGCAGTGGAGAGGATGGGGACAGATAGAAAAGCAGTTAGAAACCCATCACCGTATCTTCTTCTCTCCATCTCTCTTATCCCACCATCACCATTTTTCTCCTTCATACTCACGACCTCCGCCGACGCAAGGGAACGGCGCGAACGACAGCAGCAACAACCTTCTTCACAGCTTCTTCCAAGCCTGTCGGCACTCCGACGATCTCGTTCCCGGTAGTGCGTTTTAAGTAAGTATCAAATACGTTGGAAATATTTTTTTTAAAATAAGGGAAAATTGGCTTTGGAAATCATGCAACATATTCTTTCTATCAAAAGATTTTTTTTTTTAGAAAAAAATGTTTTTTAGGAAAAAGTTTTTTTTTTACTCTTTTTAAAAGAAAATGCTTTTAGTAAGAAACCTTTTTTTTAAGATAAAAAAATCTACTAAATTAATTTTAAATAAGTTTTTGAAAATAAAATAAGGATTTTGATATTTTAAAATTTGTTTTAAAATAAAAGGTTTTCTTTTTCTAATAAAGAAGAGTTTTTTAAATGAAATAAATATAAACTTAATTTTATTTTAATAAAATATTTTACTTTAAAATTTTTGTTAAAATACGTTGAAAAAAATAGGAGTTTTATAAAATAAATCTTGTTTAAAAAAATTTGGATTCTTTTAAATTTGGATTCAAAGTTTAAGAGATAGTTTTTATTTAAAATGTAGTTTTTATTTAAAATGATTTTTTTTAAGGTTTACTTTTTGTGTGAACTTTGTTTTATTTTTTTAATTAAAAATGAATATTCTAGTGCATGATTTAAAAAAGAAGCAGATAAAAACAGAGTATCTTACAATAATTTTTTTTAAAAAAAAAAAAGAATTCCTTTTAATAGTTTGGTGGTTATGATTTTCAAAAGAATCTTAACAAAAAAATCAGTTTTAGCAAATAAGTTTTGTTAAAGTAAATTTGACTTTGTTTTTAAATAAAAGTTTTTTTTCTTTTAAACAATCTTGTTAATTTCGAAATAAATAAAAAAAGTTATTTATTTTTTATTTTAATTGAACAAAATTCGTAGGTTTTGTTTTAGTTTAAAAAAATAAATTAAAACCTTTGTTTTGTAGAAGAATACAATGTTTACATCTTATGATATTAAAATAGTGGTAAAGGTTTGATTTTTAATGTACATGACTCAAGTTCGAGTCTTTGAATGCCTCATTTTATCATTGTTTTACTAAATAATTATTTTAAATAAAAGATTTCATTTAGAGTTTTTTTTTTAAACAAAATTCAAAAATACAAAATATGTATTTAAAAAAGGTGCATAGCTTATATCTCAAAGTGGTGGCACATTGGTGTGATGTTTTAGTGTTAATACTCATGTCGTAAGTTCAAGACTTACTGTTTCCTAAAATTAAAATTATGTTACAACATGTGGTATCGTTTTCGAACAATCTGACGTCGGCCGTCCCATTCAGACTTCTTTCTGGGCTTGTCATGAATCAATCTTCCAACTAAGCTTCGATATAAACTTGTATCAACTTCTTCTCCATTATCATCTTTGCTCAATTTCAAATTTGCATCCATAGGCATGTTACAAGGAAAAGTATTTTCCATCTTGAACTTTTTCAACAATTCATTAACATATTTTGCTGTGAGATAACAATCTCTCCCCATTTTCTTTATTGATTTCAATCGTACGAAAGTAATGAATGAAACTCATATCACTTCTTTCAAATTCCCTTTTCATGGAATTCTGAAGTCATCACAATATTAATTTATCATTCCTAATAAAAAGCAAATCATAAACATATAATGAAACAATAAGAAATTTATCATCCTTATCTTCCTTGACATAGAGTGCATGCTCACATGGACACCTTCGAAATCCCGTCTTCAAAAAGAAATTGTCAATATGGTTATACCAAGCTTGTAGAACTTGCTTCAATCCATACAAGACCTTTTTGACATTGCACACATTGTCATCTTTTTCTCTTTTCAAATATCCTAGAAGTTGTTCAACAAATATCTCTTCATTCATGTATCCATTAAAAAAGAGGACTTTACATCCATTTGATAAACTTTCCACCCATTTTGATAAATGAACTATCTCAATTATGCTTGAGAACTCTCTTATTCAAGGTGAACCCCCACAACAATAATAAGAGTAACCCTAATACTAGATGATAAACTAACTCCAAGAAAGTTAAACAGATTTATGCTTGGAAAGATATGATCAAAGATCAAGAATAAACGAGAACGTGTTCCTATATTCAAGATTTCGAACTTTCCACAACCTAATTGATCAAGCTAGATTGAAAGTTCTAAAGCTTAAAGCTTGAGGGAGATCAAACTCAATCTGAAATTTCATTCATCAAAATGTTATGTTTGGAATGCAAATGTACATCCCTATTTAAAGTAATTGAAAAGACACAATGGAAAAACACAACCCTTGGCCTAAATAGTCCAAATACAGCACCATCCCTTCAAATCTATTAATGAACCATTTTAAATGCAAAATATATGGTTTGAAAAATACATAATAGATTAAATATGTGGATGAATCTGGAATTTTAGATTCATGAAGTTTTTTGGATGACAAAATGTCTTTTCAAACTTGAACGAATGCAACTCTTCACCAAATATGAACACCTTAGCTTGGAAGTGGCCATTCAATCCTTCTTATAGTCTTTTAACTTTAACTCTTGTGATTCGACCTTGTGGCATAATGATTAGCTCATGATTGGATTCAACTTAGGTTGATCTCAATTCATGACTTTGAGTACAAGTTTCATTTGAGCTTATTTGAGCAGGCTCTTCTTGTAAACTTTTCTCGTGCCCCCATGATTACTCAATTTTGTATCACATTTTGAGCAGTTGAAGACAAAAATCAATTGAATGGTCTCAATTCTAGTCACAAGAGCAAATATCTCTTTATAATCCACTCCATACTTTTGCTCGTAACCTTTTACAACATGTGTTGCCTTGTATTTTTCAATTTCACCATTTGACTTCATCTTTGATCTAGACACCAATTTCACTCCAAGAGCTTGTTTATTTATAGGAAGCTGCAAAAACTCTATGTTTCATTTCTTTTCATGACATCAATTTATTGAACCATTGCAATTTTCCATCTTTCATTTTTAAATGCCTCATCAAAATTTAAAAGATCAATACCGAGAAATAATGCAAAATTAGTAAAATCATCAATTCTGCTAGTAGTATTACAAAATTCTTGAATATTTCTCATTCTCCCTAGTGAGGTTTCTTTATCACTAGTAGAAAATGGCGATGAAGATGAAGATAGTGCAACTACCTGAATCCCTGCTTGCATAAGTCTTGAACACCTCCATATTCATCTATGTTAACATGAAATGTATTTTCACCTCCACAAGCTTCATCCTAGTTCCAAAATTCCTCTTCATTAAAAATCACATCTCGACTATGTAGACACCGTATTTGATCCGACTCTCTTTTCTTGAAAAAAAAATTATTATGTATTTTATTAAGTTTTATTTAATTGTTTGGTTAAAAATAACATAAGGTTTTAATGTAATTGGTTTTGGTTAAAAAAGTAACATTAGTTTTAAGGTAAATTTTTAATTAAATTAAATTTAAATATATATTTTGTTTTTGTTTTTTTATTATTGGTATTTCTTTTTAAGTTAGGTTTTTATTTAGATATTTAAGAAATGGTTTTTCCTTTGATTTTTTTCCTCTTTGTCAAAGTTCACAAGTGACCTTCTCTCCTTCACCTTCCCCCCATTTTTTTCTCTTTACTTTTTTGACCTTCCCTTTGTTACCGTTACCTTCTCTAGTATTTAAAGGAGAGCTTCTGCACAGTAATGGGAACAAAGAACACAGATGAGAAAAAGCCTGTAGATTCAAGTTTTGATTGTCAAGGAAAGCCCCATTCTCCCCTCTAAACACCAATTAATTTTTCCTTTTCCTTTTTCTTTTCTCCTTCCTTTCTCTTTCTCTCTTCAACCCCTCTTTTCCTTCATCTTCTTCCCTCTCATTCCTTTCCTTGATTCCAGCAGCCACCCTGTGTATTCATCTCCAGCGAACGACCCAACATTCTCCATGACTCCGGCGATCCGCAATGACCCAGATTTGCAAGTACCAGTTTCTCTGCTGCGTTCCCTCGTGGCGGCGCACGACGAGCGGAGCAGACCCACGACAACATTGATGACCTGCTGTAACCCACGATCTTTGGGCCTCCGGCAGGACACCTTCTTCACGGCCCCATGACAACTGTAGATCCCGACGACCTCCAAGACCCGACGGCATCAGATCGATGTCCTCCAGCAACTCTCGACGAACTGCGGCAGATCCGACAACCTACTTCTGTTGACTGATCCACGACTTCCAGCGCGGCACGTCCACGACTTACGGCAGCACAACAAACGGCAATGAACGACCCAACATTCTCCACGACTTTCTATGTTAGGAAGATTCCAGTGGGTTTGTTTTTGTTTTTGTTTTTTATTTATTTTAAAATAAAAAGGAAGAAAGCTTGTATTTTTTTAAACAAGGTAAAGTGTGGAGAGAGAACATTTTTTTTCTAAGAAAAACGTTTTGGGAGAAAAAAGATTAATTATGAATGAAAAATGGATTGGAGTTTTAAATGTTTGGTTTTTTTTTATTGGCGAAAAGGAAACAAAATTTTTATTTACTTTTTAAAATAGCGAAGTCATTAATAAGGTTTTAATCATGTTTGGAAACGGATTATTGTTTTAAATGTTTTTTTTTTGATAAAAAGAAACCCATGTTTTTTTAATTTTGTTTTCATTTTTTTAGAATGGAAATCATTATTAAGGTTTAATTATGTTGAAGATAAATAAAAGAGGTTTTAAAAGGATTTTTTATTTAAGTTTTAAACTTTTTATTTAAATACAAGTAAAATAAACCTAAGTTTTTTAAAAAGCAAAAAAAATCTTTAAAATGAGGTGTTAAATAAGTTTTAAGAAAACGAATAAAAGATTTCGGTTTCAATTTTTATTTGATATTTTTTTGATTTAGTAAAAACTAAGTTTAAAGGTGAAAGTTTTATTTCAAAGGAAAGTTTAAAAATGAGGTTTTAGAAACGTGAATAAAAGATTCAAAGTAAATTTTTTTCAATAAATCTCAAATAGTTTTTTTTTAAATAAGTTTTACTCATTTGAATAAGAAATTTTATAAATAAGTGGGTTATATACATAAATAAGTAAAAAAATTTCAAACCCAAAATAAAATAAAAAAATATAAAAAAAATTCCATTTATGGTTTTTTTCTTTTTTTTTTAAACAAAGTTCACAAATAAAATTTTGTTATTTAAAAAGAAAATTAAACACATATTTGAGTGTGGCACGCTAGTAAGAGTTTTGGGTGTTGACACCTATAATACAAGTTTGAGTTTTCATGTGTTCCACAAAATTATTTTTATATTATTTTCTTTTTTCTTTTTTTTTATTAAATAATTATTTAAAAAACTTCCGTGACAAAAATTGGAACCTTCTAATATTCTCGAGGTGATAAAATTTTTTAATGATCTTCGTACCTCTTATAAATATTAGTTCATATTTTATAATAAAATATGAATTAATAAAATATGAGACATTTAAATAAAAATACAAATTTTTTTTCTTGGACCTATAAAATATAATAGGATAAGTTCTGTCAAAATTTGGTAACTGTTTTCGATGAGTGTTGTAGGGTGTTAACACCATTACGCTCAGTCGACTCCCGAACCAAAAATATGTTTTTCGCATACCAAAGTTTTTGAAATAGGTAACCAATCACACCTCGTAGATGCTTGTTGACGATCTCAAACTCTTATCTCGAAAGAGACCCTTCAAAGAATGATGTCGTCTGCCCTGCGTCGCGATGACATTGCGATAGACTAATAATAATCTTTCTCAACATGTAATCATATAATAGATAAGCTTTATAATTCTCACTATAATCCACCATATAATACCTTTTTCAGATTTATAATCTAACTTCGCTCTTAGCTTATCTAGAATATGAGAATAAGTTATACTCCAAAGAAGTCTCAAGTGACTAACACATGGTTTATCAACATACCATGCTTCATAAGGAATCATGCCTGGAACACTCTTCGTCGGAGTTCAATTCAAGATGTAAGTAGTACTCGCAACAATATCTCCCCAAAACTCACCTGGCATGGTTTTCAACATAGTTTTAGCCTCTCCCATGATTGTTATGTTCTTTCTAATCCACAACTCCATTTTGTTGTGGAGTCATTCGAACAATCTTTTTATGATGAACACCATGCTCCTTGAAAAAAATTATAAAAAGCTATATACTCTCCATCGCGGTCAGATCTCAAAGTTTCTATCTTATGGCCACTTTGATTCTCAACTAACAATTTGAAAGCTTTAAGCATTCGAATGCTTCAATTTTCTCTTTTAGAAAATAAATCCACAATTTTCTACTGAAATCATCAATGAAGGTTATGAAATAACGATTACCTCTGTTTGATACTGTGCGCATGAGGCCACACAAATCTATATGAATAAGTTATTAGAGGTTTGAAAACTCTTCATGCTTTACCAATTGGAAACAAATTCCAATGGTGTTTTGCAAGATTACACACCTCACAAATATTGTTTCATGGCTGATAATTTGAATGCCTCTCACCATATAATTTTTGCACATATATGATAATAATCCCCAAATTCAAGTTACCCTATCAGAAATGCCAAAGCCAAGATGAATCTTTTAATGTGCTACTAAAGCGAGCAATTTGACTATATATAGACTTTAGAGGAAACAATTTATTACTTGTCATTTTCACCTTGGCAATAAGAACATTACTCTGATCTTTAATTGCACACACACCATCTTCAGATGAATCTTGGAGTCTTCGTTGGAGTAGTTGACCAATACTCAAAAGATTATGCTCCAGACCTGAAACATAAAATACATTCACAATTCGTTTATATCTTTCTTTGTCTTAATGAGAATATCACATTGACCATTGACTTGCAATTTGATATCATTACCAGTTTTGACTTTACTTTGGAAAGATTAATACAAAGTAACAAATATACTTCTATTTTCCTTTTATGTTAACAAGATACATTGTAGGCTCCACAACATCTTCTTCAACACTACATGCAAGAAATAAAACTCCTTCGTCATTTTTCTCCTCCTTATGCATCATGGTGGAACTATTCTTTCCATCTCCATTTCTCAGAGTCAACAATCTGCTTGAGAGTGATCATACTTTTTGCAATTAAAACGATGGATTTGAGAAAAATTACCATGACCACTTCCTTGGTTTCTACTAAAACTTTATCCTCTTCCACCTCCTCTTCCTCGAGATGAAGAAGAGTTTTCTTACTTGTTTTCATAATTTACACCATTTCTATTATCATAATTTCTTCCACCTCCTCGTTCACCACGACGGCCACGTCGTCCTCGAGAAGGAACATCATTTTGTTTTATTCTGAGCTCATGGGATTGAAGAGAACACATCGACCTATTAAACGAAAATGTAAATAAGTATTTTGACTCTTCAATTTTGCAGTAGTAGCTGCTGAAATTATTTCAAACATTCCTTCATCAAAAGTATGATTAATAAATAATAAAGCCTTCTTGTCTTTCTTACAATTCTCTCTCAACTCATAAAGTTGTTGATTCCTAAGCCCGTTTTGATTCTCAATTTCAACGAATCCTCTTTCAACAATATGGTCCCCGGCCCAAATCTTGTGAGCCGTATAACACTTTAATTTGAATACTGTTGACTAAAACTCTTTCCATTGAACTTTGAAAGTTGGGGATGCAACATGTTACCATTTGATGATAGTTAACTATCTCTCAAACCACTTGTTGGAAACAAAGTAGGTCCCAAGAGAAGAAAATTGTTCTCCTACTCACACATAATTGAAGAAGAAAAATTTGTATCTTGACAAATAACTTTGCTTTCCTTGACCTTAGATTACAAATGTCAAATCATCCACATATCTATACTAGTAATAAAGTACATCAAAAGACACCAATAGTAAATACCATTATATATGACTGCTCAGTAACACATGAACACTCATCAATGTTGTGAAGAGTATTCTAAGTTCGTATCAACAAGGACTTTGATTTTAAGAAATGTTGGGAAGAGTTTCAAATTACAATCGATTTAGTTAGTCACAAAAACAGCTGTCATAGTGGCGGTTTGGTTTTGAAAATAACAAGCTACCAATTAAAGACAACCTCTCTGCTTTCTTCTTTAGTTTTAGAGGTAACAAACAAAGATGAAAGTAACACCAAATACATACTTGACTTCTATTGGAAAACGAGTTATACCCCTATCACAAACTACTCTTTATCTTTTTAAATTTCAGTTTTATAAGTATGGAGGTTCTAGCGTTTAAATGTTGTTTAACGTTTATGTTGGTTATTAAATAGTGTGAAGTTTTGTACCTTCTATGAGAGGTTTGTACCACCACAATGTTCGTACCTCAGTATATTTGTTACCACAATATTTCTTGTATCACCGACCTTTGTATTATTTATTTCTATCCCAAATTTTGTATCAATTTAATTTGAAGTTGATTTCTCATCTATTGATTTCTACGCTCTCACATTTCATATTTTCTCATTGTTCATCAAACATTGAGAATTTTTTAATTTCTTCTACATTATTTATTTTTATCACTTTCATTTTCTCAACTGAAAGATTTTTCCAGAAGCACATCGGGGTATTATTGATCCAAATCAAGATTTTTGTTTAGTTTTGAGGGTTCAAATCGGAGGATTGGAAGGCATAATTTTATGATAAAAATAAAAAGATTTGTTCAATTTCTGGATCTAAATTTTTAGATTCATGCGATTAAACATTAAACATTTTCAAAGTCTAACGTTAAATACAATAAAATTACAAATTTAATTTAAAAATTAAACTCATCTAAAAAATTACTTAAACTTCAGTAGAGAATAAACATATTTTTTAGAAAGTTCCAAGGGAAAGAAACGAGGGATTTTTAGCAACATAATATGACCGGCTGTATAAATTCGAAGATGGGAAGACCTTAAGCGAAATAGAGGTTTTCCGATGTGATTTCATGGCTAAGTTTGAAGCCCGACTATCCCCTAATTGGTCTATATGAGAGACCTAGTCTTTCCCGCCTTCATCGATTCTCCACGTGCCAAAACTATTTTTGATCCATGACAGTTTAGATTATATATAGTTTAAATATGGAGAGATGTCTACTAAATATTTATTTATATAAGATAGTCAAACAAAGTAGTACATCATACATGGGTGATGTAGATTATTGCATAATACAAAGGGAAGTGTGATCATATCTTTCCGATAATCTCGAAAAGTTCGAGCTTAATGATTTTGTTACTGCCGTTCATTATTTCTTCCACAATAACTTTGCATTTCAGAACACGTCCCAGAAAGTCAGCCACCTCAATATAGAGAAGAAATTTCAAGTTGTTGCTTCCCTTCACCTCTTGATAAAACCCATTCTCAACGAGCTTGAATTTGTAACTTTCATTATATTTAAGGTTGTACTCCCCCACTGAAGCCTTAGCAAGTTCTTGCACGTTGATATCCGAGACATCGGGAAGTTTTATCCATTCGCTCTTCACATTGTGCGCAACATTGTGGATCATAGGTTGACCAACGTTGGAAGCTGCTGCACAACTCATTTTGAATCCTCTTCTCTTTGATATATTATGATGATGAAGAAAATTTTGTGATGACTTTGCTTCCTTGAGTAGCTCAATATTTATAGGAGCATACCAATGAAAGAGATAAGATTGATACCATGTTGAGAAGATTAAGACGAATTTTATGATTGGATAGGTTGATTACAAGTTTCGTTGGAATATGATTCTTCTTCCTGGACCATTTATTGTCAACATCCCTATAGAAAAAAAAGTTGTAGGATAAAAGGCATGGACCCGAGCACAAAATTCACTCAAACTCATCATGAATCTCAATGGGAATGGACTAGCAAAAAAGAAATGAGCACAAAATTCACTCGAACTCATCACGAATATCAGTGGGAATTGACCTGCAAAAGAGAAATGAGCACAAAATTCACTCGAACTTCACTCGAACTCATCACGAATCTCAATGGGAATTGACCTGAAAAAGAGAAATGAGCATCCCGAAGCTCAAGTTAATATAGATCCTAACTATTTCACTTTCAAATTAATGTTAGGTCTTGCACGTCCTTAAACATCAATTTACCCCTAGGTATTAGGCAACTAACTGCTAGATTATAACTACCCACCATATCTCATCCAAATATGGTTGAGCAATATGCGGAGTAGCAACAAGTGAGTGGTTTTAGGCAGATATGTCAAAATTCTCCATGGTCGAACTTCCAAAATCAATTGCTTCGCTATGAGTGGTGGTCGTCTAATTGAGTTCGAGCTTGTTGAGTCGATATTCGTGTCAATGCTTTAACAAGAGTTGTTGGATTAAGAATAATTTTATGATTGATTGACGTTGATTTAAAGTTTCATTTGGAATATGATTCTTCTTCCTGGACCATTTATTGATAATATCAATAAGAAAAAGAAGTTATAGGATAAAAAGCATGGAGTTTGTTTGAGTACAACATCTCACCCAAACTTGTCAAGAATCCTAATTAGAATTGACCTGGAAAAGAGAAATGAGCATTTCGACGTTCAAGTTGGTGTACGTCCCAACTATTTCACTTTCACATTAATATTGAGATTCACGCATCCTAAGGATCAATTTACCCTAGGCAGTTAACGGCTAGATTATAAATGCCCAAGATATCTCATTCGTAAAATGGTAGAGCAATATGCAGAGTAGTGGCAAGTGGGTAGTTTGAGGTAGGTATGTCCGAACTTTCCATGGCTGCAGTTCCAAAATCAACTAATTCGCTATGCTGTAGTCGTCTGATTGGGTTCAAACTTCTTGAGTCGATCTTTGTGTCAGCTTCAATAAGAGTTGTTGGAGTAAGAAGAATTTTATTATGATGTTCATTTCAAGTTCCATTGGAATATGATTCTTCTTCTTGGACCATTTATTGTTAATATCCCTAAAGAAAAAGAAGTTCTGGGATTAAATGTGTAACTACGACATACGTATCGTCCTGACACTGTAAAATGCATGATTGGTCATGGATCTAAACTTATCAGCAATCCTAATAAGAATCGACCAGCATGCAAAAGAGAAATGTAAAACTATAGATTCAAACTATTTCACTCTCAAATTAATATCGAGCTTCGTGTGTCATTGAGGATCAATTCACTCAAAGTATTTCTAAGCAACTAATGGCTAGATTATAAATGTCCACGTTATCTCATCCGAAAAATGGCGGAACAATATGAAGTCTTCGATGAAAAACAATTCAAGCGAGAGCTACGTCCAGTCTTCCGCTACACTATAAAACAATATGTGGAATAATATGCCATAGTTCTTCAGTGAAAAACAATCTAACCACACAATAAAAGAAATATAGGGAAAATACAACACAAGCAATTTATACTTGTTCGCGCAAGCGAAAGTTACATCCAGTCTTCCACTATACGCGGGTTCTACTATGATTCTAGGATCAATACAATGGACATTCAACTCTATCACATCTAGAGGATTCAACAAAAGTCACCTAGCTTCTAAGAACTACAACAATAGAACCCGAATACATGAATGAAAAACCACACGAAATACCCACGAGAACTACTTGTCAATGATGCACTACTACCTCGGGATCTTGCCTTTCAACTGCTCTGCCAAACATTGCCTCATAGCCCTCTGATTTTGTGCACCCACACATTCTAGTTGCCACTCTATTGTGCAACAACACGTCATAAAAAAAACTAAAGAAAATAATGTATTTAAATAAAATACGCAGTAACAGCATCTATACGCAATAAAATATATAGTTAAGATGCTATCCGTAGCGTCTTAACGCTACGAACATAACAGTGCAAAACATAAACAAGTGTGCCTCTCGATGTTTTTGCCTTCTTGTTGCAACATTGAGACGCTCTTCACAGCATCTCAATGTTGTCCTCTCGGGTCAGCTGACTTCTGTAGCAACTTTTCATTCTTCATTTCAAATCTTCCATTATTTTGACTCCACCAATCCCAACAAGTCGATGATTTGAGGTTGATATGTTTGGTCTTCCGCATGGTCGAACTTTCAAAATTAGTTGATTCGCTATGGGCAATGGTCGTCTGATTGAGTTCGTGTTAAGGACAATGGTACCACAAGTACCTAAAGTATATGCACAATGGTATGATATTGTACTCTTTAAGCATAGCCTCCATTGCTTTCGGTTTCACCCAAAATGCTTCATACCAATGGAGATAATTGTTCTCTCTTATAGACTATGGATCAATGTCTTCTCTAACCAATGTGAGACTTTGTTTGCACACTTTACAAACCCAACAGTCTTCCCCTCGAACAAAGTATCACTTTTATTACAAACACAACAATCTTCCTCCAACAAAATGCCACTTGTATTACAAATCCAAAATATCCACAAGTTCCGTAATGACTATTAGCCTTACCAATCACTTTTGTTTGGCCCCCGAGGATTTCTCCCACACAGCTAGGTTTTTTAACTTAGCTATGATACTACTGGTTAAGGACAACGGTACCCAAGTATCTCCACAATGGTATGATATTGTCCGCTTTAGGTATAGCCCTCACAGCTTTGTTTTTGGTTTCACCCAACGACCTCAAACTAATTGAGATAATTGTCCTTTCTTATATCTCATAGATTATTCTCTTCCCTAACCAATGTGACTTTGTTTGCACAGTTTGTAACCCCAACAATTTTGTCCCCTAACATTATATTTTATTCTTTGAATGCAACACATGGTGATGCATATTATAACTCATGACCTTTTGATCGGAGATAGACACAGCCTTACCTAATTATTAGAATTTTCGTACAAAATTTATTATATTATTTGTTTTAGATTTTAAAAAAAAAATTTGAAAACAATAATACTGAATAAATAGATCAAATTTTCTTTTTTAATTTTTTTATGTTAAAATTTAGTCTTCGTTTTTTAGTTTAATTATTTTTTCCAATTTTGTTTTAAATTATACTTTTTAGTTTTATTACGTGTTATCTAAAATAATATTGTATGCGAGTTATTATAAATTTTTTTATCGAATCATAAATTTTATATTTTTTTATTAGACAAATAAATATTATATTATATTATTGAAAGTTTTGTTATAAACAAAAATTCTTTTATATATTATAAACGTTGAAGTCTAATTAAAATTTTATTACTTCAAAAATGATGAAATTAAAAAATTTTCTTATATTCCTACTGAACTTCAAATTTTAAATTTAAAGAATTTAATTTAATATTTAGCTTTACGGAAGTCAATTTATTTTATTTCGACCTGGTAAATAACAAATTTTGGGAACTTGTTAATTTTTTAATTTTTTTTAAATTTTATTATTTAAAGGAAATAATAATGTTCTCGAATCACCAGTCTACCAATTTTATAAGTATGGTAAAGATGAGTGAGAATCTAGCTACCCAACTTTTTACTTTTTACTTCTTATTTCTTATTTTTTGTTTTTGTTTCTAGTTTCTTCTTTAGAAATGATCCAGATCATTTAATACATGATATTTTACAAATGTTAATTTTTTTTAATGCTTATAAGGGTAGATTTCGAGATTTGAATTAATAATTTTTTTTATAAATTATCCTCAATTAATATCATCTTATAACATTTATTAAATATTTTTTAAAAATATTAGAATTGACCTGTGAAAGAAAAATGAGCATTTCAATGCTCAAATCAGCGTACGTTCGAACTATTTCACTCTCAAATTAATATTGAGATTTGTACATCCTAACGATCAATTTACCCTATATTTTTTTAGGTAGTTAGCAGCTACATTATAAATGCTCAAGATAGCTGAGCTTTAAAATGATAGAGAAATATGCAGAGTAGTGACAAGTAGGTAGTTTGAGGCACCCCATGGCTGAAGTTCCAAAATTAATTGCTCATTATGCAGTGGTTTGTCTGATTGAGTTCAAACTTATGGAGTTGGTCTTTGTGTCAGCTTCAACAAGAGTTGTTGGATTAAGAAGAATTTTATTATGATGTTGATTTCAAGTTCCATTGGAATATGATTCTTCTTTTTGGACCATTTATTGTTAACATTCCTAAAGAAAAAGTTCTAGGATTAAATGTGTGATTACGGCGTGCCTATCGCCCTGGCACCGTAAAATGCATGATGGGTCATGAACCTGTTTGAGCACAAAATTTACTCAAACTTGTTACAAATCTCGATGAGAATTGACTTGGCTTGCAGGCAAAAGAGAAAGGAGCACTCCAACGCTCGGTATAAGTCCAAACTGTTTCACTTTCAAATTAATATCAAGCTTCGCAGAGTCCTTATAGGTAGCTAACGGCTAGATTATAAATGTCCATGATATCTCATCCGAAAAATAATGGAACAAAATGCGGAGTAGCGGCAAGTCATGTTGGGAAAATTACTTACCAACAAACTTTTTCCCTTCCACGATTCTTCACTGAAAACAATCCAACCACATAATAAAAGAAATATAAGGAAAGAACAATAAACAACATAAGAAATTTATAGTGGTTTACCGAGGTGCGGTATGTGTCCAATCTTTTGCTATACGCGGGTTCTACTATGATTCTGGGATAAATACAAAGCACAATACAACTCTCCCAAATCTAGAGGCTTAAACAAAAGTCACCTAGCTTCGAGGAACTACAACAATAGAATCCTTGAAATACAGTAATGAAAAACCTCACCAAATACCTATGAGAATTAGTTCCCGACGATGCACTACAATTATAGTATCTCGCCTCTGAATTGCTCTGGCAAACACTGTCTCACAACCCTCTGATTTCGTGCACCTACACGTCTAGCTGCCACTCTATTTTGCAACAACACAACATAAAAAAACCTAAAGAAAATAGGCCATAGCGTTCAGACGTTATCCATAGCATCTCAATGCTACGAACATAACAACGCAAAGCATAGACGCACGCGCCTCTCCATGTTTTGCCCTTCTTGTCACAACGTTGAGGTGCTGTCCCCTCGAGTCAGCTGGCTTCTACAACAACTTTTCATTCCTTATTTCAGATCTTCCATCATTTTGGCTTAACCAATCCCAACAAGTCTGTTTATGCAAGGATTTGCACAACGGTTCTTCACGAATTAAGCTCGAACCCGGTCTCCGGTTCCAACCTGAGCACTAGGGTGGACCTGCACAAGAGGGTAAGCACTCCGACGCTCAAGTCAGTATAGGTCGGACTCCGTATTTAGTTCGAGGTGAGATTCGATACCTGAGTGTGAAATGAAGCCCTCTATTTATAGGTGATGGATCCGACAGTACACACGACCGGCGGTTATATGTCTTTTCTCATATCGGACCTGTCGGGTTCCGAGCAGGTCGGACCCCAGTCAGGTCGAACCTTGGTGCCCATACTTAGCCTTTTATAACGGGCGAACCTGGACTCCTCGTTTCTTCAAAACACTAATGAGGGTCCTCCACGTGTCTTGGGTATGTTTACCCCCAAACAAAGTCGATGGTTTGAGGTTGATATGTTTCATCTTCCGCATCGCCGAACTTCCGAAATCAACTTATTCGCTATTAACCATAGTCATCTGATTGAGTTATAACTTCTTGAGTCAGACTTTGTGTCAACTTCAACTAGCTAGTGACACGTTGCAAACCACATTCTGTCCATAACATTATATTTTATTTTTTTGAATAGAATACGTGGTGATGAGTACTCGTAACTTTTTTATCGGAGATAGATGGGTGCCTTACCTAATTATTTGAATTTTCAATTTATTATTTGTTTAGATTTTTAAGAACAAAAAAAATTGAGCACAATAATACTCAATAAATAGATGGATTTTTTTATGTTGAAATTTAGTCTTCATTTTTTACTTTTACTCTTTTTCCCAATTTTGTTTTAAATTATACTTTTTAGTTTTATTTCGTGTTATCTAAAATTAATAAAAAAAAATTGCATGGGAGTTATATATTTTTTTCAATTTAATTATAAATTTTGTATTTTTTTTATTAAACAAATATATTATATTATTGAAAGTTTTATTATAAACAAAAATTCTTTTATATACTATAAACTTTGAAGTCTAATTAAAATTATGTTAAAATTAATTTTTTTTATTATATTCTTACTAACTTAAAATTTAAAATTTAAAGAATTTAATTTAATAATAAGCTTTACGAAAGTAAAATTTATTGTATTTCAACCTTGTAAATAACAAATTTTGGGAACTTTTAATTTCTAATTTTTTATTATTTAAAGGAAAAAATAATTTTCTCGAATCACCAGTCTACCAATTGTTTCTACCAATTGTATATATGGGTATGGTAAAGGTAAAGGTGAGTGGGAAGATATCTGAGTAGCTAACCAACTTTCTATTTCTTATTTCTTATTTTTGGTTTTTGTTTTTATTTTTAGTTTCCAATGACCCATCCTTTTCTGGCGACCGACTAATTTTTCTGGTGGCATAATGTTATTTCTCAACAATCCATTAATTTTTACAATATTCTATTTCACTTTTTCAGCAACCATGAGTTTTCAAACGACATTTTGTTGCAAATCTCAACATTGGTGCACTGCCTCGCTTAATATTCTTCGACAATCAATTTAGTAATCGTAAGCACCTTCGTATTTAGTGAATGATATTTTACTTACCCCATGATCGTAGTATCTGGTCTCTTTTATAAGTGTTGGAGCCGTCTAGGGAGGACCCTACTTCGAGGCATGCTGGGGCCTATTGTGTACAAGCTCTGACCAGCTTTTATAAGACATTCTTGGCGCGTGGTATTATTCCCATGGCCTGCCACCCTGACCCGTCGCAGGTGTCTTGCAGCAAAGTGTGCTACGTTCATGCCTGTACGACTCTGCTAGAGTAAGCGTTGGTCCTTTTGTTTGTCGTGCGTTTATAGGGGTTTGGTCCCCATTGCCATATGTCCTTTCACGTTCTTCCCATGTTTCCCACTCGCTTTTCACCTTCAACACCTTTTATTACAAAGTATGTGTAGCATATACCCAAAATATATTTCATTTCATTCATAACACTATAAGTTGTCTACAAAAAGAAAATATCATTGAAGTATGATTTAACATTACAAAGTTAATGCAACATATATCTAAAATATCCTCGGTGTAAGTAACTTCCAAATAAAACATTTGAGATTGTAACAAATTAAAAATTCTCCTGGGAGGGAGAAAGAAATTGGGGTTGAGAGGGAGGAGGGAAAAAAGTAATTTCATGCTATAATCAAGGTTCGAAATATCGATGTCGATCGAAATTGAAAATTGATGGAAATTGTTTGAATTAGTTAATAAAATTTTAATAACAGTTTATGTATGGTATAAGTGATAACTTTTAACCATCATATCTAAAAATAACAATAATCTACGTATCGAAATGAATGTCGATGAAGACATCAGGACAAGATAATAAAAATTAATGGGAATTAATTTAAATTAGTAAATTAAAGTTCTGTTTTTTTTCATAATTTCTAATCAATCCTGGTCTTTAGTTAACGTAATTGAACAAAATATAAAATATCAATATATAAGATAGTATAATCGTAGAAAATTTGAGATATAAAAATTTATTATATAAAAGTGGGGCGACATATGAAATAGAACAAATAATTTAATATTTTAATTGTAATTTAATTATGTTATAATTAACTAGCTATTTTTAATCATAATATCTATAAACATAAGGGATATTTATATTGTTTGAGCCCGAAATTGATGAGCTCGGATATAATTTAGATCGGTACGTTCAGGACGAACCACTGCCAACGGTCCCACACCTTCCCTGAGCTCTCTTGGGACCTGCAAAACAAAGTTAGCACTCCGACGAGCAAGTTAGTTTTAGTCCGAGCTAACTTGCCGAGACTTCTTAGGATTGCGTACCTTGCATTTAAGGCAAAGGTTTCTATTTATAGAAACTCGGCCCGACAGGGGTTTTGACACACCCTAAAATCGCGGCGTGTTGTCGGGTACGGAAGGGACACTGTTACAGACTCTGTATCAGCTCAGCTCGGCACTATAGATCCTACCCTGACTGCCGACCTGAGTACATTGGAGCCGCTTTCTCCATTTCGCCTGCGTGTTTAACCAACTCACCTTTTCGACGTGGCAGGCCAGGATTCGCCTCCAACATTGGCCCCCACTTCGGCGGGGCGGAGGTCGGCTCAGCGAAGTCCTCCGAACTAACTGGAGACGGGTTGAATCCACGCGTGCATGTGTGACGTCATGGATGTCGTCAGCCTTAGCTTCTGCTTCGGGAACCCAAACGTCGTCGTGGGGACAGCCTGGTGTGGGCGGATCTTGTCCGTTGATCCCTCCTTGATCGAACGGCTCTCGTGCCTCCATGCTGTCCTATAAAAGGCGAAAGTCTTTCACTTTTCACTTTTTACTTTTCACTTTTGGGTTTTCGTGTATCTCGGCCGTTTCCAAGTCAGGTACTCTCTCCCTCTTTCTTTAGATAGTTCTTTCAAGTCCTCCCAGTCAGGTCTGGCGATGAGTAGCTCGTCTAGGGATTCGTCGTCTGGGTCGTCTAGTTCCTCTAGTACAGATGACGTTTTAGGAGATCCGACCTTAGCTCCTACTTCAAGGAACCCTTACGTCGAGGATAGCTCGGCAAACCCCAACATAGCCTCAACCTCGGGAAACCCTAACCTCGGTCCTGTAGTTGAACTTCCTCCTTCATCTTGCTCGGTAGGTAGGTTGGCCGAGCTCCGCAAAACTTACTCGATCCCCAACTCCATAGAGCTTAGGGTGCCTAACATCGGGGAACACCTCGACGACCCTCCTCCGGGCTTCATCAGTTTCTACCCCCAGATGTTCCATAGGGGGGTCAAACTTCCACTCCACCCTTTTATACAAAGGTTCCTTAGTGCAGTCAACCTCGCCCCAGCTCAGCTCTCCCCTAATGGATGGTCTACCGTGCTCGGAGCCTACGTCCTGTGGTGGGTCCTCCGAGACGAGGATGAGGACAGGCTCACGGTGGACCAGCTCTTAGCGACCCACACCGTCAAAGCCTCCAACGAGGGAGAGGGTCGATATTACCTCTCAGCTCGGCGGAACGTAGGTCAGCTGATCAGGAACCCCTCCTCTAACAAAAATTGGAAGGAGTGTTGGTTCCTCGTCTCTGGCGAGTGGCTTCTGAGGGACGGAGGGGGTGAGCCGACCTGCCAAGTCCCAGTAGAGTTCGGGGACGTAGGTGAGTGTCTTAGGCGTGAGCTAGGGGGTGTGTTTTTTTTTGTCTTATTAACTTGAGCAACCTCGTTGCTAACGTCGACTTGTTTTGCAGCTCTTCCATCCCCCGTTCCGAAGATCAACAACAAGTCTTTGAAGATCATCAAACAAGCCCAAGGTCAGAGACTAAAGTACGCGTTGTGGGGTGAAGCACTCGTCTCAAACTCCCACCTCTTCTCCAGCGGCCTCAGTCCTCACGATCAACCAGACGAGCTCAAGAAGCTCCCCAAACCTCAGCAACGCAGCTCGCAGAAACGAAAAGCTCCTGAAGGTAACTTCTTCTCGACACCTCAGTTCGTTCAATGGAAGTCTCTGAATTAACCTCGTTTTCTTTGCAGGAATGGCTTTAAAGTTCCTCGCACTCAGCAGTACAAAACGGCAGCGGGCCTCGGCCTCGGTTGCTCCGCCAGCGCCCCCAAGTTCATCATCGCACAAGCAGCGCCGACGTCCCGGCTCCAGGGCTGGCCAACTTGGCGAAGCTTCAGGCCCTCCAAGCTCAGCCCCTACAGACTGTCGTTGGGGGTGAGAGATCGTCTACCCCTCTGGTGACGAAGAAGCGAGGGAGGGATACGCTTCCCTCCGAGGAGGTCAACTCCCGATCTCCACCTCCCCCCATCGTGGTCGACTCAAAGTAGGGGTCGCTACATGGTCGGGGTCATGGCGCCGAGCTCCCACTCCCTTTCAGGCTCGCTTTCTCCCGCCTCAGTATTTATGAGGCCGCGACGAAAGTGAGGTCCTCTAGCTCTCACTTGGCGAAACGAGCTGTTCAGGCGCCCGAGGACGCTGCGGAGGCGGTGAGAAAGACCATAGCTCATGTTGCGGAGGTAAGCTCGTGCCTACCCTTCACTTCTTTTTCTTTGTCTTTTCCGATCTAACCTCGAACCTTTGCAGCTGCATTATCACGCTTGCCTCTCGGCTTCGATGATGAGCTTGGAGCTCGGCGGACAGGACTTGAAGGAGGAGGAGACGAACGCCTCCTATGAGCGGAAAATCTCTGAGCTCCAGGCCGAGGTTGACAAGGTGCGAGCTGAGAAAGAGGTCGAGGCCGATAGGTCGAAAGCCTTGATAGCCCAAGCACGCACCGATCTGAAGAATGCCCGGGGCCGAGCCGAGACCTTAGAGAAGGGCTGGAACGAGGCTCGACAGAACTTGGCGAGCTGGGCCTACTTGGAGAAGAGAATCAAAGACGAGTTCGACGGCTTAGCTCGCGATATGGCAAACAAGGGCTTCTACTACGCCATCAATAGGCTCGACACTGCCTGCTCGGAGGACGCCATCGCCGCCGTCGAGCTAGAATACGAGTCCATCTGGGTGGAGCGACCTGCTGAGTCCGGTAAAGAGGCTGAGGTTGTTGGCGCCGAGGCGGGGTCCAGCAAGCCTGTCGACCCTCCTCAGGAGTAGACCATCTCGGCCTTCTGTTGTTTCTTGCTTTCTCTCTCTTTTTTCTCGAACCAAATCTGTACTGAGCTGAGGCATATATACCTCGGCTCTCCATTAAACTCTAGTCTAAATGAAATGACGTTGTTTTGCTTAGATCCGAGTAATTCTTTCCAATGTCCTTACACTTGTTGAAATTTAATTAAACCTTAATAATACCTTGGCTCTTCATCAAACTTCCAATTCAATGAAAACAAACCTCGTCCGAACTTGAGTTGTTCTCTCTGAGGTCCCTATACTTAGAAAACTTTAACTAAACTTCAATTTTAGTTTTGGCCTCGTTGTTTGAGTTTCTCAAGTCTTAGTAATTTCTTACTTACACAACGGCTTACGAGCTGAACATTTCAGATCGGCGGTGTGTATTTGGGATAACCAGGTTCTTACGAGCTGACCATTGTTTTGCGCATTTGTATTATTATAGGTTGTTTAGCATAGGTCATACCACCTAGTCTTCCTTGGCCCCCATTTGACGTAGCTCGGTAGTAGTAGGCGACGCTAACGGATAAAGTCAAATTTTGCACAAGCCATTAGAGATCGGCTTTCATTTATGAATGAAATTTTTACATGTCGGATTACACACATCTCACTGATAATAAACTCGCAAATGCTCGGCATTCCATAGGTTAGGGAGTTGTCTCCCGTTTAGGTCGGACAGCAAATACGCTCCAAGTCGGAGTATTTTTAAGACTCTGTACGGGCCTTCCCAGTTCGGCTCGTGTGCTCCGACATGTTGCATTACCTTCTTGAGGACGAGGTCGCCAGGCTTGAACGTTTTGACTTTTACTCTGGCGTTGTAATACCGAGCCATACGGTTCTGGTATTCAGCTAGCCGAAGTTGGGAGTGAGATCTTTTCTCCTCGAGGAGGTCAAGATTCACGAGTAGAGCTTCAGTGTTGGCTTGCTCGTCGAAATTCTCAACTCGGGGTGTTGGCATGCCAACTTCCACAGGGACAAGAGCTTCCGACCCGAAGGCTAGGCCGTATGGCGTCTCACCAGTAGATCGGCGGGGCGTAGTTCGGTAAGACCACAACACCTCTGGTAACTTTTCTGCCCACCGACCTTTCAGAGATTCCAGCCTCGTCTTCAGGCCACGCTTGATGATCTTGTTGACGGCTTCAACTTGCCCATTAGACTGCGGATGGGCAGGCGACGAGTTGAGGTGACGTACGCCGAGCTGTTGACAGAATTGATTAAACCGGGCACCGTCAAACTGCCTTCCATTGTCGGTAATGATGGCGTTCGGTATACCGAACCGACATATTATGCTCTTCCATACAAAGTTGACGACCTTCGCCTCGGTAATAGACGCCAGAGGTTCCGCTTCCACCCATTTGGTGAAGTAATCTACAGCTACTATGGCGAACTTCAACTGCCCCTTCCCCATCGGTAGTGGGCTGATCAGATCTATCCCCCACTGAGCGAAAGGCCAAGGGCTTGGGATCGGCGTCAGCATCTCCGAGGGTTGCCTCAAAATGCTCGCGAAACGTTGACATTTGTCACATGTTTTGGCGAACTCCTTGGTGTCGCGCTCAATCGTCGCCCAGTAGTAGCCCTGGCAGACGACCTTCGCGGCCATGGACCGAGCTCCTCCATGGTTTCCGCAAACCCCTTCATGAATCTCGCGTAAGACATATCTCGCCTCTTTTGGGTCGAGGCACCTCAGTAATGGTAGGGAATATCCCCTTTTGAAGAGCTTGCCTTCTTGCATCAAGTAGTGAGCAGCTTGGCGTCGGAGCTTTCTGGCCTGGCTCGGATCGGCAGGGACTGAGCCATTGACCAGGAAGTCCTTAATTGGGTCCATCCATGTCCTCCGAGCTGGCGTGATCTCCATTATCTCAGGCTGGTCGATGGACGACTCAGCAAGTATTTCAACTGGAACAGTTCTTGGTAGATCGGTCTCGTATGTCGAGGCCAGGCGAGCCAGTGCGTCGGCGTTGGAGTTTTCGGACCTCGGCACCTGTTGAATCACATAGTCCTCAAACTGGACGAGGAGCCCTCGGGCTTTGGCCAGATACCTCTCCATACGAGCTTCCTTTACTTGGTACTCCTCGGTAACCTGATTGACAATCAGCTGGGAGTCGCTGAGAATCAGAAGTCGCCTCACGCTCATCCCTCTGGCGACCTTCAGTCCATTTATCAATGCCTCGTACTCGGCTTCGTTGTTGGATGCTCGGAAACTAAACAGGAGTGCGTACTCAAACCGAAGACTGCCGGGGCCGAGGAGCAGCATGCCCGCCCCACAACCTTTCTCATTGGACGAACCATCCACATAGAGTGTCCACTGGTCACGGACATCGCCCCCTGGCCTGGGTGGGGTCAGCTCGGCAACAAAGTCCGCGGCTGCCTGACCTTTCAACGATGTTCTCGGCTTGAGGCTCGTGAAGTCAATACAGACGCGCCACTTGCCGTTGGACTTTTTAACTAAAACTACATTAGACAACCACGCGGAGTAATGAACTTCTCTTATGAATTCAGCTCGTAGCAACTGCTCGACTCTTTACAAATTACATTACTTCGCTCGGCGTCGACAGGCCGACGCTTTTGCCTCACAGGCCTATAACTAGGATCTACATTAAGTCTATGCAACATTATACTTGGGTCTATGCCCGGCATGTCGTCATGGGACCATGCGAATACATCAGCATTTGCTTTCAGAAAACCGACGAGCTCCTCTTTCACCTCGGTCCCCAGTCTGCTGCCGATGCTGACCTGCTTTTCTGGCCCCAGCAGGGGGACAAGTTCTAGTTCTTCAGCTAGGGTACCACGGCTCGGCTCTGGTTCGTCGGCACACGGCCCTGTCGCGCCCGTGACCGCTGCACAAGTGATTGTTCCCTTCATCGCGGCAGCGTAGCATTCTCTGGACGTCTTCTGCTCACCCCGGACCGTCGCAACCCCGGCCGAGGTGGGATACTTCAAGACCTGGTGGTAAGTAGATGGGACCGCCCTGAGATCATGAATCAAGGGCCGACCAATTATGGCGTTGTACGCGGAGTTCCGATCTATCACAACAAATTCTGCGACCTTAGTTATTTGTTGATCTCCCTCGCTGATGGTAACAGGGAGCGAGACACATCCTTCCGCGCTAACTGACTCCCCTGCAAAACCGACCAAAGGCGTCGGGCTGAGCTTCAAGTGCTTCTTCTCCCACCCTAGGGCCGTGTACATCGAGAACGATAGGATGTTGGCCGACGCTCAACCGTCGATAAGAACTCTTCTCACCTTCACGTGATCTATGAGTGGGGCGATTACTAGGGCATCATTATGGGGCATGTGCACTCCTTCACCGTCTTGGTCGTCGAATAAGATCGGCATCACAGGCTCCTTGGGGTACGAGGTACAGACCTCGTGTGCTGCTTCCCGAGCCAGAGCTTTTCTCTCCTGCCCCGACTGTCCCTCACTTGGGCCCCCATGGATGGTATTTATGACGGCGGGACGATCTTCCTTCCGTCTCGGTGGTGGCGTTTTCTCTTGCTTGTCCTCCTGAGCCGACCCCTCTGGCTCCGCCCTTTCATGCCTGCCGACGTATTTTTTCAGATAACCCCTCCGGATCAGATCCTCGACCTGCTCCTTCAAGTGGAAACAGCGTGAAGTGTCGTGGCCATGGTTCTTGTGGAATCGGCAGTAGAGCCGCTTGTCTCGTTTCCCTGGAGGTCGGCGGAGCTTTTCCGGGGCTGCGAAAAGCGCCTTCAGGTCGGTGTCTTCGGCCGCCACGTAGATCTCCGTAATTGAGGCATTCAACGGAGTGAACTTGTCGAACTTCGGCCCTCGACGGTCTGAAGGGGCTTTCTTGTCTCGACGGCCTCTACTCTTATTATCGTCGGCCCGCCGAGACAAGCTCCAACCATCGCTGCGTTGCTTCTTGGGAGGAGGGGACTTTTGGTCCCGATCTTTACCACGGTTGCTTCGCCGAGCTGCATTGGCTTTCCACAGCTCCAAGCCGTCGATGTACTGGCGAGCTCTAGCGAGCATCTCGTTCAGGGAGGCCAACGGTCGGCTTCCGAACTCTATCGTCAAGTTCCTGTCGTTCAAACCCATGGTGAAGTACATCATGGCGATGTCGTCGATGCAACTTACCACCTTGACATTCTCGTCCATTAACCGAGCGATGTACTCCGTCAGGGACTCATTGTCCCGTTGCTTCACTGTTCCGAGGTGAGAGGGTGGCAACTTTAACAACTGTCGAGCTGAGAATTGGTTGATAAACAACCTTCTCAGCTGTTGATAACTTTCGATGGATTGGGGCTTCAACTGTCGGTACCACAATCTCGCTGAGCCTTCCAAGGCTATTTGAAATGCTCGGCACTTCATAGCATCGCTGCGGCCAGGAAATCCATCTTCCCCTCGAACACCTCTACATAAGAGATCGGATCTCCAGACCCGTCGTAAGAACTCATGACCGGAGCCTTGAACCTCGGTGGGATAGGTGCGTCCACAATCGCTTGGGAGAAAGGCGGCTCCTCTTGCTCGGCCACACGATGCGGATCTATAGGCCTGCACTGTCACTTGAGATCTTCTATCTCCCTCTGAAACTGATCCCGGAGGAGGTCCACTTCAGATCGGAACGAATGGTCAGCGTGGGAGGACCTCTCTTGAACGTCGACCTCTGAGCTTTCCTCCTCATCGTCGACCAGATACTCCCGATCTTCGGGTGCCACTACTCGTCGCCTCGGCTTCTCGGCACCTCGACCCTGATGGGCGTTGGAGCTATCGAAAGATGCCAAGGGAGTCCGAATTGGTCGGATCCTCGGGCGCCGGCCTTCGACCCGGTGGTCCTGCTGAGGGTGGTCATGAACCTGCGCTTCCAGGGCACTGTCTGTCCTCGCCCGTTGTGGCTTTTGTGAGGGTGCTCCAGCTCGAGCCTCCCTGCAAGGTCGGAACTGATACTCCGTTCTTTGGGTAGGATGCATCGGTCCCTTTCCTCGAATGGGATCCCTGGAGACGGAAGGGCTAGACACCTCGCTACCTCTTTCGACCGCCTCGAGCCTTGCCTTGACTTCCCTGAGCTCGGCGATCACGCCGGCTACCATGACGGGGTCCACGCCTGCATCGGCACTTGCCCCGGAGCGTGCACCTCTGCTTCCCTAACCGCGGAGGTGAGGTGCACGGGGCGGCAACCCGTTTCTCTGAGGTTGCGGCGGCGGGAACTGATCTGAGGCGAGGTGGAAGTCCCGGATTGCTACTGGATCGGATGTGGCCGGCCGACCTCCATTCTCCTTGACCACCCCCGCCTGGGGTCGTTGTTTGACAACGGGAGTTCCGGCCACCTGAGAGTATGTGAGTCGAGGATGGGCTCGGGAAGTGACAGCATCCCTCATCGGAGAGCGGATAGGCGAAAGTTGAGATCGTGACTGCTGAGAGCGGGTTTGGGCCATTGGCTCAGATTGCAAAAGGTGAGACTGATTTCCAGATGTGTCGATCCCCACAGACGGCGCCAGATGTTTGAGCCCGAAATTGATGAGCTAGGATATAATTTAGATCGGTACGTTCAGGACGAACCACTGCCAACGGTCCCACACCTTCCCTGAGCTCTCTTGGGACCTGCAAAACAAAGTTAGCACTCCGACGAGCAAGATAGTTTTAGTCCGAGCTAACTTGTCGAGACTTCTTAGGATTGCGTACCTTGCATTTAAGGCAAAGGTTTCTATTTATAGAAACTGGGCCCGACAGGGGTTCTGACACACCCTAAAATCGCGGCGTGTTGTCGGGTACGGAAGGGACACTGTTACGGACTCTGTATCAGCTCAGCTCGGCACTATAGGTCCTACCCTGACTGTCGACCTGAGTACATTGGAGCCGCTTTCTCCATTTCGCCCGCGTGTTTAACCAACTCACCTTTTCGATCATGACACGTGGCAGGCCAGGATTCGCCTCCAACATATATAAAAATGTCAAAGAGAATTTCAAAGACAATTATGGATAATAAAAAATTAGTGAATTTTTTTTTAATTAACTAATAAGCGTATAATTGTTTTTAAATTAGGCTATCTGATCATGCTTAATTATCATATCCAAATAGATGTAAAATATTGGTTACATAATGAAAAATATAAAATATGGATATGGAACAAAATAATTATAATTTTTTCCTTTGAAAAATAGAGAAATCTTTTTTTATTCAGATTGATATTAAAATCGTCAACGATATCTTATTTTTGTAGATAGAAGAGGAGAAAAAAAATCATACCGTTTTAATTAGAATATAAATAAATAAAATAAAATAGAATAAAAATAGTGTGTGTGAATTGAGAGGGAGAATGAGAGAAGAGGTAAAACTTTCAAATGCGAGCCAAATTCTTTTCTATAAATATCTTGACATGTCGGATGTATTTTTACACTAGAAAAAAAAAAGTTTTATTTGAAATTTAATTTTTCAAATGAAGTAGTCAAAGTTTCTTTTTTAATATTATATTTACTTTTTGATATTTATGTTTTATCAAAAATAATAAAATAATATTTTTATAAATGAAAAAAAAACTAGAAACAAAAACAAGAAACTTATGACCCATTTGATAATGTTTCCGTTTCTTGCTTTTTTGTCTACTCATTTTTACGAAGAAAAATAAAATTGCATGCTTCAAACACTCCTGGATTAAAAAAATAATAAAAAGATATTTTTGTTTATGTTGGAGGCGGATTATCACCTATCACGTGTCTACATCAAAGATTATCAATAATTTTACAAAATATGTGTAATTATGTTTATATCAGGAAACATATTTTGGTTTTGAGTCTAAAGTAACAAAAACGTATATAAAGATGTAAATAGGAGCAAATGCATGCGATTTCTATCCCCAACACACAAGCGATTTGGAAGCCATGTCAAACTGAAGTTGCGGCCACTTCGTCCAAAAATCGTGGCCAATGGCTACATTTTATCTGAAATTACAATAATTGATTGCGTTTTACCTGAAATCTCAGCTAGTTTGCGATTTCACTGCCTTAATTTTTTAAAATAATTTCTAACCTACATTATTTTTGTGGTTATTTTTAAAAATAACATTATTTGTAAGAAAAATCCCGAAAAACGTCCTAAAACATTTATGTGAAATCTCTTGGAAATATGGAGAGGCATCTGATGAAAGAGAATTTTGTGATGTAATAGTTTTTTTTTTCTTTGAAAATTTGTGACATAATAGTTGAACTATATATCACAAATTTGGGTTACAAAAATAGAGCTTTTAATTTATTTTTTAAAACTAAAAAAAAGAACTTACGAATTTTGTTAAGAAAATAACTTTTTATTTATTTTGAAATTAAAGAGATTCTTTAAAAGAAAAAAAAACTTTTATTTCTAAATAAAGTCAAATTTACTTTAAACAAAATTTATTTGCTAAAACTTATATTTTTGTTAAGATTCTTTTTCATACCATAATAACTATTTATAAAAACTTAAAGATCATCTTCAAATCCTATCTTTTTATTTCCTCCCTTTAAATCTTTGCAAAGATAATTCTTTTTAAAATTAAAAAAAAACTCAATGTCGATTTTGATGCAAAAAAAAGACCAATTATGAATAGAAATCCACCTACGCAAGCTTGGAAAAAAAGAAAAAGTCAGACTTGGACAAAAGGAAAAAAATATCTACTTTTGCACTTAAAAAAAACAAAATAAATTATCTTTCAAAACTGTCTTCATTTAACAAAAAGAAAAAAAACTCCTTAATTTTAAAACAAAATATATTGATCAAAATCTTTTATTTTCTTTTCTAACATCTTATTTAAAACATATTTTAAAATGTTTTGCTTTTTATTTTGAAAATGTTTTATTTCTTCAAAATAAACCCTAAAAAAACTCTTTTATTAAAAAGAAGTATTGTGTAGTGGATTTCGTTGTACCATTGGTTCTACCACCTAAATGCAAGTCGTCAGATATGCTGCTCGTCGTCAGGACTGGTGGTTGGTTTTCAGGGGAGGATGAATGAGAAAGGAAAAAAAATGGATATGGAAGAAGTGGGATTTGAGAGATAATGAAAGAGAAAAAAAAAAATTGGTTGGTGTTTGGATAGTGAAAAAGAAGAGGGAAAGAGATTGAGTTTTTTTACTCTCACTCATCTACAATAGCCTCCGTGCTTTCCCTTAGAAAAAAAAAAAAGGAGAGTTAGAGAAAAAGGAAGGAAGGAAAACGAGACGAGGCCACGTATTTTCAAGCTTTCACGACGGAAAATAGGAAACAAAATCTATTTTAATTTTAAAAACAAATTCTTTTGTTTAAAATAAAATAAAATCAAATTCTTTTAAAACAAAATCTATTTTTTTAATTTAATTAAAACTTTACCTTAAAACTAATAATAAAGTAAACTTATGTTATTTTTTAATTAAAATAAACCTTAATAAAGTAAAATATAATAAAAATAAAAATTAAATAAATTAAAAATAAACCGGACCAAATACAGTGTCTACCGAAATTAGAAACCTTTTGAGGTTGTTTGGTTGAAGGTTTTAAAATTTAGCTTGGAATTAAGATATTTGGAAATTAAATATAATCTTGTATACGAGATTAAGATTCAAGAGATGTCTCAAAATAAATTTTATATATATTTATTTCATGTGTATAAATTTTATATGCATTTTATTTTAGTGGAAACATTGATTAATAACTAAATTAAATTATTTTATATTAACATTCTATATTTTTCTATGTATTTTATTTCACTGTAAACATTGATTAATAACTAATCAAATTTAATTAAAAAATAAATAATATAAATTAAATTATTTTATATTAACATTCTATATTTTTCTATGCATTTTATTTCACTATAAACATTGATTAATAACTAATCAAATTTAATTAAAAAATAAATAATATAAATTAAATTATTTTATATTAACATTCTATATTTTTCTATACATTTTATTTCACTATAAACATTGATTAATAACTAATCAAATTTAATTAAAAATTAAATAATAAAAATTAAATTATTTTATATTAGCCTTCTATATTTTAAATTTGAAGATTTAGATATATTGACAATTTAGCACAATGATCAATTCAATAATTAATTGTAAATGTTATTTAACTAAAATTTTTAATATATATATATATATATTCAGCAAAATCATACCTATATATACAACTTTAAAATAAGTTAAAATTAACTTCCAATAATAAATTTACATTACTTAATTTATCTTTATTAAGTTAAAATATTAATATCATTTGAAGAAATTATGTTTTAATAATTAAGTTTCGAGTAAATATATTATAAATAATATATCTAAATTTATGTTGTTGATTTTATTTAGTAATTAAGGATATTAATCATTTTCATCCAATTAATTATGTCAGTTTATTACATTTTATAAAAAAAGAAAAAAAATAAAAAATTAAGTATATTCTTTAATAAATTAATTTATCACAGTAGAATAATTAATTTCATACATTATGGTGAACTTTTAATGTTGTTTTATTAATTATAAGTTTAATTTAAATAGTTTAACTAGTTTTAAGTAATAAATTTTCATAAAACAAAGTAAATAATTACAATAAAATAAAACAATTTATTGAAAAGAAAATAGAGGTATGACCAAGGTTCAAAATGTCGATGTCGATGGAAATGTCAATGTCTCGATTTTTCGGACATGTCGATGTTGATGGATATTTCAAGAAAAATAATGGAAATAGTGGATATTGATGCAAATTTTTTGAATTAATAAATAAGACATTAATTGTTGCTTAATTAGCCTATAACTAGTTATATCTAGATATATAAGTAATATACCCAGAAAAATATCGTCGCGATAAAAATGTCGAAACAAAATCATGTAAACAACATATATGAAATTGATTATGTTTTTTTTATAATTTATAATCCAATCTAATTTTTAGTTACATAATTGAGAAAATAAATATACATAAAGGATGAAATAATTTTAAAAAAATTAGATTTAATTTAAAATTTAAGTATTTAATAATAATTAGTTAAATTAATTTTCTTTTATTTATTTGTTTTATGATTTTGTTACTTAAATACTTAAATTTAATTTTAAAGTTTGTTTTTATTTTTAAATGATTTTTTTTATAATCGATTTTGATTCTGTTAGGCTTTTAAGAGTTAACTTTTATTTGAAATTTGATTTTTTAATCATTTTTTTTATTAAAAATTACCTTCAAATCTAGTCAACGCTTCCAATATCTAATTCCACTTATTCGTGAATTTACGTTACGATTCATCTCTCACATTGCTGTTTCTCTTCTTCATATTTCTCTTCTTTCCCTTTGTTTATTCCCTTTTGAAAATCCTATTTTTCCTTTGAGTTTGTTGCCAATTTCACCATGAGATTCATTGGTTTGTGTGTTTTCTCTGCTCTATTTCCATAGATCATGTTATGGATTTCGTTTTTCTTCCTTAAATTTTATTCCCTTGTCTTTCAACTTTTAGTTTCACTTCGTGGATTACTCATGCCTTCGATGGAAGGAAAATAGGAAGGTTGAAAGGAAAAAATATATATATAGTGTTGAACAACATTTTATGTCGACGACATGTCGAAATGTCAGCGACATGGGGGAAAACGACTTTTGCTCCCACGTGTCGATGTTGAGGTGCTCGACACGTCGACCTGTCGTGTCGCTTGAAATTTAGATACTAGGTATGACACAAAACCTATGGACAAACCTATTAAAATTGAAGGGTACCTTGTCCATGGGAATAAGGTATTCCAATTACACATCCTCATTCCCATCTAGTAAACCCCTAACCAAATGGCCCCTCCGACTATGTGAACCCCGAATTCACAAGCATTAATTAACCTCCATAATTAATTTAGCAAATCCAAAGAAGATTATGGTAGTGTTATCTTGTTCATTGAGAAAAGCTGAGCTAAGAAAAACTAGCTCCCTACTGGTCGGGTTGATCTAACTTAACTTGAATGTTTTAGTTTGAAACCTAAATCAATTCAAAAGGTTTTCCACCGCGGTTGGCAAACTTGAAAAAAATGGCTCAAAGCACCCAATTTCAGTAAAACTTATGTCTAAAAAATCACTATCACAAGAGTACTTTAGATAGTATTCTAACTAAATCCTTGATATTATCAATATTCATGGGTTTCAATCTCAAAACTAGTTTTAGATCGGACCAATTGACTATGGGAAGAGTAGTTCATATCTATTAATAGATGTCACATCATCACTCATAGCAAAAAATAAAAATACTCCTACTTAATATATTCAAGAAAAGGTAGTTAGAAAACAATAAAATTACAGAAAAACTCTTACTTAAACAATTCATATCATTATGTTTTTCAAAAATTAGAAACTAGAAACCAGGTACGATAACTTAATAGGCCTTAAAAGCTGGCCTATGCCTTAGGAGAGACGTGAGGAAGATGAGAATACGATTCCTTTCATATATTTACAATGTCTTTTCATTGTCTTCTCATTTGATCCTTGTAGGGAAGAATGGAGCTAATTCGACCGATTCTTATGTAAGGTTATTAAACTTTTTTGAAAAACAATATCTTTATCAACGAACATTTGGAGCTTCTGAAAAATATATTACTTTTTATCAAAGGTATTTAGACAACCTTAAGAAATTAGACTTTTTGTCCGCGTGATTAAAAACCTTCCAAAAGGATATACATTTCTCAATAAATATTCAAATCTCTGAAAATATATCATCTTTTATTTAAGATATTTTAAAAAACTTTAAAAAATTATTCACTTTTATTGAAGGTTTTGAGATACACGTTTATCGATAAACATTTGAAATATATATTATAAGGTATTAAAAAGTACCACTTTTATCAAAGGTTATCAAATACCTTTGAAAACCTTATATCTTTATCAAGAACTATTAAAAACCCTTTGAAAAATTATGTTTATACCAAAATCCACAAGGTGAAAATCGAGTTAGTTGAACTGTGTGAGTTGAGCAGAATGAGTTGAACAGGGAGAGCTATAAGGAGAAAAAAGAGCACACCGACACTCAAGTCAGTCCAAAGTTCAAATCAATAGGTCGATTTCATATAGAATTGCATACCTGATTAAGTGTAGTGGCAGTATATTTATAAGGGGTAGATGATTCCTTCTGTTACAAGAATTACAAGCAAGATCACCGAGATAATCTTGAAAACCATTGATTCCACTTGAATCGCTCCCAAATGTACAAGGGGCATTTTGACCCTTAGCTCGAGCAAAACGAGTTAAGGGTTTCCTTCCTTTCGCTTGAGGCTCCCAGTTAGAGAAGTCGAGCTCCCTAGGTCAATACCTTATGGTTGACAGCCGACCTTCGTTCGCTCTCAAGTCCATATGACATGTTGTGATTTTTCTTCCTAACAAATTATATTATACATAATGAAGGTTATTTAAAAACCTAGAGAAAAAAAAGTATTAGAAACATATTCAAAATATATTACCTTCTCTCAAAGGTGTTTTAAAAACTTTCAAAAAGAATTATTCACTTTTTTTATTGAAAGTTATTAAAAACCACAAAAAATGGAATCTAGTATTAAAAACCTTGAAAAAAAAAGATATTTCAAGAAATATTTTAACTTTTTATCAAAGGTTATTTCAGTTTATTTGAAAAATATATATATTGAAGACCTTACAAGCCTTCTAAAAAGTTAGATATTCGCTTAAAAAAAATTGAACCTTTTATCCAAGCCTTTTTTTTTTTTGGAAAATATTCCAAGCTGGGTCCATGTATAATATCAAGATTTGGATGAATTGAAAGACCTTAAAATTCTATGGGAGCATAAAAAAATTGAACTTAAATCGATTTCTAAACTTTTAATTCTTAATAGGAATATCGGAATTTAAATATAAAAATATCGACCAAACTTCTCGATAGAGGCAGTATGGTAAATTAAAGTGCTTGAAGACCTTTTTTTTTGTTTTTTTAATGTAGCTTGAAGACAAATTACTAGGAAGATAATTGAGAATTAATTGACATGATTTTATAAACATTAATCATATGGGACCTTTTCGAATCTTTTTCTTGCTTGAGTTTATTTATATATATATTTTTTTTGAAATAGAGTTTATTTATATTTTTAGTTTTTAGTTTCAAATTAATTATTTTTATATTTTGAAACTAAAAACTAAAAGTATTTTATATTGTCCTTCTAAAAAAACTTATAGTCAATCAATTACAACATGTAAGAAGATTTCTACCCTAATCTTAGAGGATGACAACAATTTTCTCATCAACAATATCCAAATTCGCAAACAACATTAATGTAAATATGTTAGAAAAATAATATTAAAATTTCAGCTGTACTTCTAAAATAATATGAATTTAAAATTTTATTTAATTTTTCTACAATGTATAAATATAAATATTGTACTTCTTTAATAATATGAATTTACAATTTTATTTAATTTTTGATATTTTCTACAATGTTTAAATATAAGTATTGTACTTCTTTTATATATATTGAATATGAGACTAGCCTCCTAATTTCAAACTTCAAACAAGAAAAATATACAAGTAGAACTATATTTTAGTAGTTCATCCTATTAAATTTTTTTTTGTTAAGTCTCTTATTTTTTTCAATGTAGGATCTTTAACATGCTACAAACATATATTTATGCAGGCAGAGATGATGAAACTTGGGTGAAGTCCTCCATCAATATTTTTAATCTTAGTTTTCTTTTTGAATTTACGCTTTCTGTCAAAATAATAAATAATAATAATAGTAATAGTAGAAGTATACAAGAGCATATTTTTATATTTTTTCAACAAAGAAAATTATATACTTTTATATTTGAGTGAAATATTATTACAATTCATCCTATATATACTTGGTTATTACCATTAATATATAATATTGAATACTTAAATAGTTTTTTTTTATTTTGTCTAAATCCTATCCATTTCATACCAAATATTATGTTTTATTATTGACTAGATGCATGTGAAATGATATAACTTTTTCAACCACTGTAAAAATAGGAAGCCCTTGCAATATTCAAGGTGAAGATTGCAATATTTATAGATATTAATTGAAATCTACTATTTCTTCAAAAATAAAAATAAAAGAGATGTATTATTAATAGTTGAGAAAATTAAATGCGGTAAAATAAAATTCTTAGTTCGTTTCTAAATAAGGAGGTCTTATTCTCTATGAGTAATGGGAAGGCTCTAGCCCTAATGGGTTTTTGGTCAGGTTTTTTAAAGCGGCTTGGAGTGTTGAGGGGATGACTTCTGCTAGGCTGTGTTGCACTTTTTTGACACCTCGTTCTTGCCTCTTGGTGTGAATGCAACGTCTATCGAGCTTATTCCTAAGGCTCCTAACGCTTCGAGTTTGGGGGATTTTCGTCCTATTTCCTATTGTAATGTGCTTTATAAGTGCATTACAAAGTTACTGGCTAATCGTTTGAAGGTCCAACTCCCTAATTTAATTAGCCAGAATAAGTCTACGTTTGTACCAGGATGTCGTATTGTGGACAATATTTTGTTGTGTCAGGAGCTTGTGGGTGGTTATCATATGAATTAGGGAGTTCCTCGGTGTGTGCTAAAGGTGTATATTCAAAAGGCTTATGATTCTGTTCATTGGGATTTTCTTCTTGGCTTTTTGTTGGCTATTGGGACTCCAGGCCGGTTTGTGAATTGGATTTGAGCTTGTATTACCTCCTCCATGCTCTCAGTCTCTTTGAATGGTGCACTTAAGGGGTACTTTCTTGGGCGTCGTGGGTTGCTTCAAGGGGATCCTCTATCCTAGTATCTTTTTGTTGTGGCCATCGAGGTGTTCTCAACGATGCTGAATAGGCCGCCATCGGGTTTCCAGTTTAATCAGAAGTGTGATCGGGTTGGTCTAACTCACTTATGTTTGCAGATGACTTGATGATTTTCTCGCACGAGGGTCTCGGTTCTTTATCCTTTATTAAGGATATTTTGGCCACTTTTCTAGAGTTGGTAGGTCTTGTTGCAAATACACGAAAGAGCTTGTTTTTCGAGGCAGGTCTTCCTGATGTTGAGGTGGAGTAGTTTTCGGCTTTCTTAGGCTTTTCGGTGTGGTCGCTTCTTGTGTGTTATTTCAGGGTTCCACTTCTTTCGCGCTGGCTTTCTCATTGCAATTGTCAGCTTTTGCTTGAGCGGATTGTCTCTCGTGTTCGAAGTTGGTCGGCTCGGGTTCTTTCTTTTGCTGGCTGGTTGCATCTTATTCGATCGGGTTTGTAGAGTTTTCAGGTTTATTGGACCAGTGTGTTTATCCTTCTAGCTCGAGTTGTTCATGATGTTGAGTGGATATTGAATTTTTTCTTGTGGAAGGGGCGCGAGAGTGGGCGGTCGGGGGCTAAAATGGCTTGGTCTGAGGTGTGTATTTCTTTGCAGGAGAGTGGTTTAAGTGTGCGTCGCTTGGCCTCTTGGAATTCTGCCGTTATAATGAAGTTGCTCTAGCTTCTCATTACGCGGACTGCTCTCTTTGGGTGGCTTGGGTGGAGGCTTACATTCTTCAGGGATTGTATTTGGACCATTTGTGCTTCACTTTGGTTCTCTTGGTGTTAGCAGGATATTATTTCTGTTAGAAATGCTTTTCGACCTCTGGTTCGGTTTGCTATTAGAGATGGTAAGTGTTGTTTTGTGTGGCATAACGCTTGGCTTCAAGGGGGTACGATTTATCCGAGGTCTGGTGACCGAACTATCTATGATACTACAAGCTCGTCCTAGGCAAAGGTTGCTTATTTTCTATTTCTCCATGGTTCGTGGCGCTGGCCTCGGGGGTCGGATGATCTTCGAGAGCTAGTCTCTGAGGTTTCATCTATGTTGGTTTTAGTTGGGAGGGTTGATGTGTCCATTTGGATTCCGGCATCATAGGGTCTCTTCTCAGTGTCAAGTGCGTGGGGTGTGTTGCGACTGGCCCAGCCTCCTATTCCTTGGTTTTCTTTGGTTTGGTTCGATGGGAATATTTCGAAGCATTCTTTCATTGCTTCTTTGACGGTGCGTGATCAGCTTGCTACAAGGGATCGCTTATGTTGTTGAAACTCTTTTGTTCCTGTTTCCTGTGTGTTTTGTGCTAGCATGGAGTCTCGGGACCATCTATTCTTTGAGTGTCCCTTTAGTTGGGAGGTCTGGTCTGGCATAATTGCTTGGACTAGTTCTTCTGACCGAGTTTCATACTGGTCTAATGAGCTTGCTTGGGTTTGTCACATTAGTGTCGGGAAGTGTGCTCGTCATCGTGTGCGGTGTTTGGCATGGACTTCGAATGTTTTTTTTATCTGAAGGGAGCATAATGCTAGAGTTCAAGCGAGTTGAGTGGGTCGGTCGCCTTATATCCTCTTGCGCGCCTTGAAAGCTGAGGTCTATTATCGTTGTACTACCTGGCCTGGGAGCTACTGTTTGAGTTATGATCCTATGTTTATCTCGTCCTTGGATTCATTTTCTTGATTTACTTTTCTTTCTTCTTGTCTTGTGTTAGCTCTTTGGGTGTTGTGCCTTAATTTCGGGTTGTGGGATTCTCGGTTTTTTTTTGTTTAATATATTTATCATTGAAAAAAAATCTGTCTTCGATCCATTATTCTAAAGAACCCCAATTCTTTTGAGATTTAGATTTTTTTTTTCTTCTCACTGTCAGCAATGGCTCCTTGGCTCCTGATGATTCTGAGTGGATTTAAGATTTTATATCAGAAGCACAAACGCATGTAAATCTGGTGAGAAAATATCAATATTTAATCTGAACTTTGTAGTATGTATCAATTTGCAATTTGGAACTTGGATTCCTCCTAAGCTTTAAAAAACTGTCACAAATTTAATATTTTGATAGATTTTCGTTTGAAAATTGTTGGAAAAAATATTCTCATGTCCAATGAGTAGAAAACATATATTTGATATGAAATTGATTTGAATTTAGACAAAAAATAATACATTGCTTAGTTGGTTTCCTTTAATTTCTTTTTTAAAATATATTATAGTTTGTATTATTTTTATAAAAAAAATACATTATAGTTGACATTTTTACTTACATTTTTAAGTTTTTGTAAAATTATTTAAGGGTGCATTTTGTTGGAGTTATCAAACTTGATTGATAAATTTAGAATTTTTTTATTAAATTAGTGAAATTTTTGTAGAGTCTTTTCTACTTTTTCAAATTAATGGGTGAATGGATAGAAATTGAATAGAAACATAAAAATTATGATACTTATCTAAGTTTAGGATTATGAATTTAAATTTATTAAAAGAAATATTGTCTACCCTATAAACTTAATTAGACATAAAAGTTAAAATTAAAATTATTTCTTTTAAATGAAAAAAATACTTTCAGAAATAATTTCTTATTGATGAAAAAATATATTTAAAAAACTAAAACTGCTTAATCTAAGACGTAAACACTAATACACGGAGGCAGGGGCACAACGCTAGTGTGGGGAGGGAACGAACCAAAAGCTATTTTGCCCTTCAAATAATACACTATATATGATTTAATAAATTCAGGGGGACACGTACCCCTCACTTTGTGGATCTACCCGTGTTAGAGGAGTGAAAAAGTCTAAACCAACTTAGGAAGAAAAATATATTAGAGTTAATATTGACAACTTGGATAATTGTAATTGACGAAATGTCTATTAGTGCCACAAAAGGAAAGCATAGATTATTTTGCGAGATTATGAGCAAAAGAAACTGAAACATACTTTGGGTCTTCACCATACAGGTATTTTGAATTTTATACCGACGAAGATTGCTAGCCAACTCGTTAAAAGCCATGAAACTTTGTGTTGAAATGTTTGAGGGTCGGGGACCCTAGGTTAAGTAAACCTCCGACATCGAAGGGAGGTGTACAGTGTCTTAACCGTTCAGCTATGCTAATGTTGGCAGTGGGCGAGAAATTTTAGTGCTAACATACACCTTTTCAGAAAAAAAAATATATATATATACACACACACACATTGTACATCTTTTAAATCCTCATGACCTTATCCGAAAGTAATTTTTGGCCTTGTCTTTTCGACCTATTTCTGTTATTCACATGACAAATTATTATTTTTGATGTATAAGAGTTTCAATGATATATAGTTTGAATATGGATAGATGTTTACTCATAAAGTTTATATTTTATTATTATTTATATAAGATAGTCAAACACAGTAGTACATCGTACATGGGTGATGTAGATTATTGCAGAATACAAAGGGAAGTGTGATCATATCTTTCCGATAATCTCGAAAAGTTCGAGCTTAATGATTTTGTTACCGCCGTTCATTATTTCTTCCACAATAACTTTGCATTTGAGAACACGTCCCAAAAAGTCAGCCACCTCAATATAGAGAAGAAATTTCAAGTTGTTGCTTCCCTTCACCTCTTGATAAAACCCATTCTCAACGAGCTTGAATTTGTAACTTTCATTATATTTAAGGTTGTACTCCCCCACTGAAGCCTTAGCAAGTTCTTGCACGTTGATATCCGAGACATCGGGAAGTTTTATCCATTCGCTCTTCACATTGTCCGCAACATTGTGGATCATAGGTTGACCAACGTTGGAAGCTGCTGCACAACTCATTTTGAATCCTCTTCTCTTTGATATATTATGATGATGAAGAAAATTTTGTGATGACTTTGCTTCCTTGAGTAGCTCAATATTTATAGGAGCATACCAATGAAAGAGATAAGATTGATACCATGTTGAGAAGATTAAGACGAATTTTATGATTGGATAGGTTGATTACAAGTTTCGTTGGAATATGATTCTTCTTCCTGGACCATTTATTGTCAACATCCCTATAGAAAAAAAAAAGTTGTAGGATAAAAGGCATGGACCCGAGCATAAAATTCACTCAAACTCATCATGAATCTCAATGGGAATTGACCAGCAAAAAAGAAATGAGCACAAAATTCACTCGTACTCATCACGAATATCAATAGGAATAGACCTGCAAAAGAGAAATGAGCACAAAATTCACTCGAACTCCTCACGAATCTCAATGGGAATTGACCTGCTAAAGAGAAATGAGCATCGCGAAGCTCAAGTTAATATAGATCCGAACTATTTCACTTTCAAATTACTGTCAAGTCTTGCGCGTCCCTAAGCATCAATTTACCCCTAGATATCTATAGGCAACTGACTGCTAGATTATAACTGCCCAAGATATCTCAGCCAAATATGGTGGAGCAATATGCGGAGTAGCAACAAGTGGGTGGTTTTAGGTAGATATGTCAGAATTCTCCATGGTCGAACTTCCAAAATCAACTGAATCATTGTGGGTTGTGATTCTCTGATTAAGTTCGAGCTTGTTGAGTTGATATTCGTGTCAGTGCTTCAACCAGAGTAGTTAGATTAAGAAGAATTTTATGATTAATTGATGTTGATTTAAAGTTTCATTTGGAATATGATTCTTCTTCTTTCATTTGGAATATGATTTTTCTTCTTGGACCATTTATTGATAATATCAATAAAGAAAAAGAAGTTCTAGGATAAAAATCATGGAGTTTGTTTGAGTACAACATCTCACTCAAACTCATGAAGAATCCTAATTGGAATCGACCTGCAGAGGAGAAATGGACATTTCGACATTCAAGTCAGTGTACGTTCGAACTATTTCACTCTCCAATTAATATTCAGATTCACGTATCCTGAAGATCAATTTACCCTAGGCAATTATAGGCAGTTAACGGCTAGATTATAAATGCCCAAGATATCTCAACCATAAAATGGCAGAGTAATATGCTGGCAAGTGGGTAGTTTGAGGCAGGTATGTCTGAGGTGTCTATGCTTAAGTTCCAAAATCAATTGACTCGCTATGCAGTGGTCGTTTGATTGAGTTCGAATTTCTTGAGTCGATCTTTGTGGCAGCTTGAATAAGAGTGGTTGGATAAGAAGAATTTTATTATGTTGTTGATTTCATGTTTCATTGGAATAGGATTATTCTTGTTGGACCATTTATTATTATCATCCCTAAAGAAAATGAAAAAGAATTGCGTCTATCGCCTTGGCACTACGAAAGGCGTGTTGGGTTGTGGACCTGTTTGAGCACAAAATTCATTTAAACTTGTCACGAATCCCAATGATAATTGATCTGCATGCCAAAGAAAAATGAGCACTCTAACATTCAAGTTTGTTTAGGCAGCTAACGATTAGATTATAAATACCCACGATATATCATCCGAAAAATGATGGAACAATATGCAGAGTAATGGCAAGTCGTGTTGGGAAAATTACTTACCGAGAAAAATTTCCCCTTCCATAGTTCTTCAGTGAAAAATAATCCAACCATGCAATAAGAGAAATATAGGGAAAGTATAGTAAACGACACAAGTAATTTATAATGGTTCACCTAAGCGGGAGCTACATCCAGTCATTCGCTACACGTAGATTCTACTATGATTCTAGGATAAATATAATAGACATACAACTCTCTCAAATCTAGAGACGTTAACGAAAGTCACCTAGCTTCTACGAACTACAACAATATAACTATAGGAATACATGAATGAATAACCTCGTCAAATATCCACAATATAATTCTTTTTAATACTTATAAGTGTAGATTTCGAGATTTGAATTAAGATTTTTTTTTTGTACAAATTACACGCAATTAATACCATCTTTTTTATGACTAGTAAATATTTTTAAAATATATTATTTCATAAAAGAATTAATTTTCATTTAATGTAACTTTTGTAATTATTATTAAATGGTTATATTTTAATAAAGTATTCAACAAATACATAGAAAGTCATTATCCACATTACTTTGGATTTTAATTACCAAAATTTGTTTCCAAGTTGCACTAATAGCTCACGAATTCTCCATGGCGCATGTCCTCTTGACACAATCCATTTTTCAATTACTTCCGCGGCGGTTTCCTTCCCATCTTCAATTGTTCCAGCGACTTTATATCACTATTTTGGGACAACTTTTTAGTTTTCCAATGACCCATACCTTTTCTGGGGAACTATTAATTTTTTTGGTGGCTTAATTTCCTTTTCGGACAGTCCATTAATTTTCTCATATTTTATTTCACTTTTCCTACCACCATTACTTTTCCAGCAACAATTATATAATATATATATATTTTAATCTAAGCTACCGTAGGATCAACATATACCCATTGGATAGTTTATAGAACACATCTCTCATTCGTGTATACTAAATTTACTATTAAGTTATGTAAATTGATGTCAAAATCCGGAGGGTCTTCGTCTATGTGTCATTCAATTGGAGACCGTCGAACAAGTAAACTTGCAGCAACAAAACTCGAGATTGGTGGAGTGCTCTACCTAATGTCGTTCAACAATCAAGTTAGTAATTTGTAGGAGAGGAGAGAAATGGTAAGCACCTTAGTATGTAGTGAATGATTTTTCACTTACTCGAGGGTCATACTATCTCATCTTATTTAAAGGTGTTGGAGCCATCCAGGTAGGAACCCTGGTATGAGGCGTGGTGGGGCTTGTTTGTGTACGAGCTTTGACTGGCTGTTGCGGGATATTCTCGGTGCGTGGTAACATACCCATCACCAAAGCATCCTGACCCGTCACAGGTGTTTTGCAGCGAGATGTACCGTGTTCCTGCCTGTACACCTCTTCGAGAGCTAGTGTTAGTTATTTTGTTGGTCATGCGTCCATAGGGGTTTGGTCTCCGCTACTACATCTCTTCACGGCCTTCACATGTTTTCCACTCAGTTTTCAACTTCAACTCCTTTTATTACAAAGTATGTGTAGCATATACTCAAAATATATTTCATATCAATCATAACATTATAAAATGGCTAAAAAAATATCATTTTATGATTTAACATTAAAAAGTTAATATAACATATATCTAAGATGTACTCCATGTAAGTAACTTCATATAAAACATTTGAGATTGTAGCCCAAATTAAAAATTTTCTAGGGGAGAGAAAGAAATTGGGGTTGAGAGGGAGGAGGCAATAAACAAATTTCATGCTATAATCAAGGTTCGAAATACCGATATTGATGGAAATGTTGAGGCATTTACAGAAATGTCGACGTCAACGGATATTTTGAGAAAAATATGGAAATTATGGAAATGGATGAAAATTGTTTGAATTAATTAATAAAATTATAATGATAGTTTATTTACCGTATAAGGGACACTTTTTACCATCATATTTAAAAATATAAGTAATTTATACATGAAAATTTGGATGTTAATTTGAATTAGTAAATTAAAGTTAAATAACTTAATTATGTTTTATTCATAATTTCTAAATATATAAAATAATCCTAGAAAATTTGAAATATAAAAATTTACCATATAAAAGTGGGGTGAAATATGGAGTAGAACTTGTAATTTAATACTTTAATTGTAATTAATTATGTTATAATTAAGTTGCTATTTTTTTAATCATAATATCTAAAAACATAAGAGATATTTACCAAACGAGCCTTTAGGGTCCCTTCGGTGATGTTTTGATTTGTTGTTTTTCTTTCCTCATTTTTAATGAACCTAATATTTTATTTTATGTTGGAGGCGAATTATTGCCTGCTAGGGGTGTAGATCAGAGATCATAAATACCATGATGAAGATAAGAACTGGATAGATCTTTTCCTCTAGATAAATCCAAGCAGCTTAGCAAAAGAAGCTGAGCGAGCCATATCTCACATTCGGCCGACCTTGAAAAGGACTTGCATGGTGCGATCGGACAGTCAAAGAGCCGTCGAAGCACTGTCGAAAGCTTATCTCTATAAATAAAGATTCCCGTCTCTCAAGCAAGGTATGTGAAAATATATTTCTCTTGATATAGATCAGATTGTGTAATTTGCTAGAGCGTCGGAGTGCTAACTCTTCTGTGCAAGTCCATCGTATGTCGATGTACCTACTCTGAGTTTTGCTAATGAGACTTGATCATTTTCTTGATCATATATTTGACATCATCTGTGGTGATTTGATAAATTCTCTAAGTCATTGAGTTGCTGGTGGCCGACCTGATGCCCTACTCACTCACTTATGAGGAGAGCAACTGCTGACAACCACTCCCCTGTTGGTGCCCAACCTGTTGTTGGTCGAACTTCGACCAATGAGCATCCGATTGTTTCGCCTCAACAGATGACCAACGATGGTGTTGCAAATGGAGAGGAACAATTCTCTCCTCTATCGAAACCTAAGTCGACACTTCCCCCTATAGGGATGCAACTCGGTGCTTGGGGGAAGCACTAAAGCACGCTCTGGCAAAGCATCGACCTCACCATCATTGCCAACACTATCCCTGAGATTGCTAAAGTAAACGGTCGACTGGAGGCAATGGAACGAGGAGGGGAAATGTTTGCATCCTTAGATCGCAAGACCCGAGGAAGGGTATGGAGCCAATCGTCCCACTCCCCGGAGGGATAACCCATTATCAAGACCAGTGGGAGGAATCTGTGTTGGAAATCTGTCGAGGAACTCTCGCCCGAGCGTGGAGATGCTTTTGTAGAGAAGTGTTGCTGACCAAGATCAAGGTCTCCAACGCGATGATCAACACCTTAGGGTTTGTCCCAAAGCTCCACAATATAGTCGTGATATTCGTGACATGCTTAATGGTCGTTCTCAGCGATCTCGAAAGCTAGCCACTGCATCAGGAGACCTTAGGCATACCCTGAATGATTGGGCTAGGGTAAAATGTTAGGAGGTCCACGATCATTTAGCTGAATCAAGAGGCAATCACAACATATGATCCGAGGTGGACCTATTGAGAGATAAATTGTAGAAAGAAATCAAGGATCTCATGAAGTACAAGTCTCCTGACCAGCTTGACTGTAGAGAACAAGAGGAACCTTTCTTTTCTCAGGCAATTCTTGATGATTGCTTAGGTGATATGGTTTCTTACGTTGAAGCTTTCGAATGCAAGATGGACTTTCATACTACCAGCAATGTGATAAATTGCCAAGTTTTCCAGATTGAATTAGAAGGCTTGTCAGGATTGTAGGAAGCTGCTGAAGTCGATCGAGAGCTATCAAGAGTTATGGAGAATGTTTATAAACCATTTCTTAGCAGGATAATTATTGTTAAATCGGAAAAAGTGAATTATATTTTAACTTTCAAAAGAATTAAAGATTTCATTGGAAAAAGGTTATATCCTATAAAAAGGGAAGCACATATAATTACTCAAAATTAATACTAATTCATAGTTTATAAGAATAGTTTCAAATTAGAAAAATATTAGTGAATATAGTTAAAAATGTGAGATTTATTGGTTTGAGTTTGGGTAGCTCATAAATTGGCAAACCTATAGCATGAAATAAGAAAATATAGCCTCTCCCAGTCCAGCAAAGAAGCGTAAAGCATCCAGAACCTCAAAGCCCCCAAGCCTTATTCAAAAAAGGAAAGAAACTCATCAAGATAACAACGATAGCTTCTTCATCTGAGAGGAAGCGACACTCTATTTCCGATTCTGTCTTGCAGACCCCTGCACCGCCAAACTCAAGCAAGAAAAACAATGTGGTGCTCCCGCACCAGGCTAAATTTTACCAATTCATTGATCCGAAAGCAAAGGTGAATTACAAGGCAATTAAACAGCGGGAGTTCTTCTTGGAAGAGGTGTTCAAGCTTGAGGATATGCCCCCGTTCGTTAAAAAAGTAGCTCAGGTACATAAGTGAGAACATTACTCCATCAAAAGAAGAGTAATGCCCACCGTGCATGATTCTTCAATTACAAAGGAGAGGTGCTGCTATTGCCTGTTTGCTGGAGGGCCATTCCAGTAACGTAGGGCAGAATACACCGTGAGATCGCTCAGTGTGTCTCAAAGAAATCTGGACGATTGTTCTTCCCTAGTATGATCACCAAGCTCTATTTAAGGAGAGATGTTCCCGTCTTTCATGATCGGGAGGTGATAAACGAGAAACTGGTGACCGACAAGTCTAGGCTGGAGCACCTGATGCTTTTAGAACTTTAAAGAAGAGGATATCTACCTTCTGGAGCCATCAATGAAGTCATTGCTCAACTAGAGAAGGCCCTCAAATAGTTGACGCGTCTAGAGGAAGTTCAAAATGGATTTGCCAACCAAGCCAAGAAGAGGGATGACGAAATCGTGGTTGTGCTAAAGTTGAAGAAGGAGGCCGCATCTACATCATCTGACATGCTTGCCGTATTGAAGAACCTGTTGGAGGACCCAACAGCTTTGAGGAGGAAGATCAGCCCATAGACGACTCCTCAGAGGGAGAAGAGAGCTCTAAAAATAGCACTGCCTAACCACATAAAGGAACTTTCTTTTTGCATCTCAAATTCCCCCTGTTGTTATCTTTACTTTTCCTTAGTTTAGTTATTTTCTTTATATTTACTTTATGCAATTTTTAATTTCTTCACATGACATTTATGTTTTCTTAGTCATAATATGTTTTTTCCCCCAGAATTAAATAAAAAGAGAAATAGTTCTGCCAGTCTTGTGTTGCAAGTGATTTGTTTCTACCCTTGTACCTGCAAGTAATCTGCATGCTAGAGCCTTTGGCCTCAACATATCTGCCTAGGCTGGAGCATATAATTGCGAGTGGTCTTATTTTTGTAAAACCTCTAGTTTAGTTTTGACTTCCCTAGCCCCAACATCTTTCTCGTAGTACTAATCACAAACCACACTGACTTTGGAGATGACTTTCAATAGCCACCTATCCAGACTGACCCTTACTTAATACTACTAGCTTGGACCTCTGCCTTTGCCCCTTAAAACTCAACAGTTACCTTCCCTCGCACTTCATCTATTTATCGTAGTGGACATTCAAAAATTCTTTTATTCTATTCGCTTTAAGTTTAGGAGTATGTTGGAGCCTTTTTTTTTTTCAGTCGTCCTTTGTTGCATTGAGGACACAAGTTTGGGATGTGAGCTTTTACTTTCTATATAGCCTTTGGTAGCTAACTGTTCTACAACTATGAATCTTTTTAATCCTATAATTTAGTAAAAAAAAAAAACTCATATAGTATGAGATGCTGTAGGATTAGAAAAGACTAGTAGCCCATAGTTGAAGAAGCCCATAAAGGTTTCTGCAAGTGAAAGGGTCTTGATAAAGGAGTCTCTGGAAGAAGTGGGTTTGTGAAATAGGAAGTAGAAAGAAATTGGTATAGGACAGAAAATAGCTTTTTCTAGAGTGAGTGCAAGATTTAAGCTACTTTCCTCTGGTGCTCCAATCGAAGCGATCTGTAAGGATTATGTATGTTCTAGCATTTTAGGTAAAAGCTGGATGTAAGGGCATGAGACTAAGTGCTTGTTCATGAGTTGTGGAATATCTCTCTTTAAAGAAGGGTTTTTATGCATGATCTTGCTTGGGGACAAACGAGATTTTAAGTTTGGAGGTGTGATAACTCTCCAAAAGAGAATTATTATTGTGATTATTTGGGTAAATATGTGCAAGATAGTGAGGTTGCGTGTATGAATTAATTAAAAAGAGTCAAAAATTGATTGAAAATTAGAAAAGTAAGCTTTAACTCCTTAATTTTATAATTTGACATATGTTTCTGCTTATTTCTCCTATTTTCGTTCTTGTGTGTAGAAAGCAAAGTTGAAAGACTGAATTGAGAGGAGCACAACAGATCCAGAGCAGAAGTGTAGGAGTATTATTCTGCCAAAGCATGTAAAGTTAGAGCAGTCGGATGCGGTAGCATGGGATCACAGCGTAATAACTAAATCACACGGGAATTTTTACCATGCCCGTGCAAGAACCAACTGGGTGCCATAAAATTAGGGACTGATATAAAAGGGAAAGGGTACCCAAGTCAACACACATAGATCCCAAGATGGAGACATTTCTTGCGTGATGCTGAAGACAAGAGGAGAATCGCCTGTTTTTGGTGAGGAAGCTGACTACAGGGGCTGAGCTAGTGGTTTTATGTTTGCTGGCCACCTTTCAAACCTGCCTCGGTCTCTTCTTAATATGAGTTATTTCTTTTATTTACCCATTTCATTTCTTCTCTCCCCCATGAACTAAACCCCATTTTGGGGGAGATTCCATGCTATAATTCATGAACATTAATACTCTAGTTGATTTTGTGTACTCTTAAATAAAGCTGGGATAATTTTTTCATCTTACTGAACTTTGCTGGACACCTCTTTCAATTTGCTAGCTCATATATGATACGAAAGGATATATGGGTAGCGTGAATGACTTTATTTCTGGATTAGCTACTTTTCTTTAGTAGGTCTGTGGATGCTTAGGAATAATGCCCCCTAACTATGCTTAGAACTTGTATTTATTGCTTGAGTATTTAGCAATGGAAGTTGGAGATGTTCATGTTTGGGTGTCTTGGAAAAGAACCATGTCGAGCTGAGCAACAGTCGCAAAATTATGCTAGAGTATAGGCTGAGAGTGAACGTATGTTAAGGAATCTCCCTCGTCTTAATCCATCTATGTTTTCCCCTTATTTCGTCTTTGTGCTAAAGCTCTTCTTGCCCCAATATCTGTAGGTTGTGTCTGCCTTTTGGAATTACTTTTATGCTTTGTTTATGTTTAATCGTTTACATTTTGCAGTACAAAACTTATTATTCTTTTATTTTTGTAAATTTGGTATTCTTGAGCTGAAGATTGAAATTTTATACCAAGTCCATTTGGATTTGACCTTGTTTGTACTACAACTGACGAATATAGTGTCCACCTGCATTTCCATTCACATCGGCTGTGGACACACAATAGTCCTCACAACACAACTCAAGAGACAAAAGAAGAAAGTTGTTCTCTTACACAACATCCTCCCTTAATCAAGACTTGACCAACTCTTTGCTTTCCTCTAAAGTTAACAAATAAGTCAAACTTCAGCACCTTGATAAAAATATCAGCCACTTGATCTTGAGTCTTGCAACGTTTCACCATCAGTTCTCCCTCTTTAACCAAGTCTCTAATAAAATGATACTTCATTCTAATACTCATGCTTCTTCCATGAAAGACTAGATTTTTTGAAATGCAATAGCCATACCATTTTCACAAAATAAAACAGTGTCACTTTTTTTAGTACACTAAAATTCTTTCAACTTTCACCTTAGCCATAAAGGTTGACATCCAGTTGTAGATAAAGAGATGTATTATGCTTCAACGGTAAAAAGAGCAACACTGGGCTGTTTCTTCGATGTCTATGAAAAAGCATCCAAGCAAATATTAAAAACATAACCAGATTTAGTTTTATGATCATTGTAGACACCGTATTTGGTCCGACCTTTTTTTTATTTAATTTATATTATTGTATTTTACTTTATTAAGTTTTACTTTAATTAAAAAATAACATAGGTTTACTTTATTATTAGTTTTAATATAAAGTTTAAATTAACTAAAATTAAAATGTTAGATTTATTTAAATGTTTAATTTTATTAATAAGAAAATAAAAAATGGTTTGTTTAGATTTTGTTTTATTATTAAAATAAAAAATAGATAAATAAAATTTATTTGTTTTAAAAAGATTTTGTTTTAATTAAATAAAGATTTTATTTTAACAAAACCTTTGATTTTTAACCATTTTTTTCCTCTTTGATTTTTTCCTCGTCAAAGGCACTTGACGTGCCATCTTCTCTCCGTTATCTTTAGGTGTATTTAAAGAGGGCTGCAGTGGAGAGAAATGGGGACAACAGAAAAGCAGTTAGAAACCCATCACCGTATCTTCTTCTCTCCATCTCTCTTATCCCACCATCACCACTTTTCTCCTACATACCCACGACCTCCGACGACGCAAGGGAACCGCGCGAATGACACCAACAGCCTTCTTCACAGCTTCTTCCAAGCCCGCCGGCACTCCGACGATCTCGTTCCCGGGAGTGCGTTTTAAGTAAGTATCAAATACGTTGGAAAGATTTTTTTTAAATAAGGGAAAATTGGCTTTGGAAATCATGCAACAGATTCTTTCTATCAAAAGATTTTTTTTTTAGAAAAAAATGTTTTTTTAAGAAAAAGTTTTTTTTTTTACTTTTTTTTAAAAGAAAATGCTTTAGAAAGAAACCTTTTTTTTAAGATAAAAAAAATCTTCTAAATTAATTTTAAATAAGTTTTTGAAAATAAAATAAGGATTTTGATATTTTAAAATTTGTTTTAAAATAAAAGTTTTCTTTTTCTAATAAAGAAGAGTTTTTTAAATGAAATAAATATAAACTTAATTTTATTTTAATAAAATATTTTACTTTAAAATTTTGGTTAAAATAGGTTAAAAAAATAGGAGTTTTATAAAATAAATCTTGTTTAAAAAAATTTGGATTCTTTTAAATTTGGATTCAAAGTTTAAGAGAGTTTTTATTTAAAATGATTTTTTTTTACAAGGTTTACTTTTTGTGTCAACTTTGTTTTATTTTTTTTAATTAAAAACGAATATTCTACTGCAGGATTTAAAAAAATGAGGACATAAAAACAGAGTATTTTAGAATAAAATCCCTTTTTTTTAAAAAAAATTCCTTTTAATGGTTTGGTGGTTATGATTTTCAAAAGAATCTTAACAAAAAATCGGTTTTAGCAAATAAGTTTTGTTAAAGTAAATTTGACTTTGTTCTTAAATAAAAGTTTTTTTTTTCTTTTAAACAATCTTGTTAATTTCGAAATAAATAAAAAAAGTTATTTATTTTTTGTTTTAATTGAACAAAATTTGTAGGTTTTTTTTTTAGTTTAAAAAAATAAATTAAAACTTTTGTTTTTGTAAAAGAATATAATGTTTACATCTTAGAATGTTAGAATAGTGGTAAATGTTTGATTTTTAATGTTACATGACACAAGTTCGAGTCTTTTAAAAAGGAGCATAGCTTATATTTAAAGTGGTGGCACATTGGTGTGATGTTTTAGTGTTAATACTCCGTAAGTTCAAGACTTATTGTTCCCTAAAATTAAAATTATTTTTTATATTTATTATTTTTTTGCTAAATAATTATTTCAAAAACTCCAATGACAGAAATTGGGACCTTCCAATATGCTCGAGGTATTAAAATTTTGCTAATGGTCTTCGTGCCACTCATATCTATTAATTCAAATCTTATAACAAGGTGTGAATTAATATAATATGGGACATTTAAAATAAAATAAAAACATTTTTCTTTGGACCAAATAAAATAATAGGATAATTTTTTACAAAATGTGGTACCGTTTTCAAACGGCTGTCGTAGGGTGCTAACACCTTCCCTACGCTCAGTCGACTCCTGAACCAACAATCTGTTTTCGCAGACCTTGTCTTTATTTATAGGTGACCAATCACACCTCGTAGATGATTGGTGGCGACTCCAAACCCTTATCTCGAAAGAGACTCTTCAGGGGATGACGTCGGCCGCTCCGCGTTGCAATGACGTTGCGACAGCTTGGCGACTCCACTGGGGACTTTAGAGAGCCAAGCCATTATTTTTGTCATTTGTTATCCCACTATATTTCTTGTTGGTCCGCTTTGTTTTTTTTTTATGTTATTTTAATTATTCTATTGTATAGTGTAATATTATCTTTGCATCATTATGCATGTCACACACATTCACAAGCCTCTTACCCGGGCTTTACCCTTAGGATTACATCGGAGACTGAGTAGTGTGACCTTTGTGGAATTTCGATTCCCGTGCAGGCGCATGAAATTCTCCACTCAAGTCGACCATACTACCAAGCATATGGAAGATTTGGGGGCCATTATCCTATAGGATGCATTAGTACATAACTTTACACCATATTCATATTGCATTTTATGTGGGTTGTTATGTTGTTCACGACATTTTGTTCTTTAGGGTTGATTTGGAGTTTTAACCATAAGGTTTTAAATAAACCACTTTTTTTAAATAAAGGAAAAAATAAAAAAATCATTTACCTTACTTCTTCCTGTCTATTTGTTTAAGTTTTCGGTAGAAATGTTGCCTTTCAAAAGGGTTATAAATGTCCCTATGTAGGCCCACCAAAGACTTTCAAATTCATTCATTTTTTATCCAAAACTTAGGAGTTAAGCCTTAACCCCTAGAATTAAATATCATGCATATTCATGTCTCTCTCTTAGGATGACCTAAAGTCTAGCATTGCATTTGGATGCACTAATAATTGCATGAATTGTTTCAAAAAAATAATAATACATAATTGCATGAAATATATATCATATCATTAGGGCATTTTTGTAGCATATATAAAGAAAATCAAAGTAAAAACTCTGTCTTTCTCATGCCTCATGTCACCTGTGTACATATCATAATTTAAAAGAATATATCTCGCATTTATCATTTTACATGTCCATCGTTCTCATGCATCACTAAAAACCTCTATATCATCTTATGCATGCATCATTCCATATGTTCATAATCATTTCAAAATTTTCCCCTAATTGGTGATCTAACATTTGCATCACATCGTCTCATGCATATCAATTTCTATCTTAAAAAAAATCAAAATCTATGCATTCTCCATTACATCATAATTAACACGAACTCTTAAAAAATAGCTCAGCAACCACATATTTACCATTCTTTATATACAAGGTACATAAAGCAGCATAACATGGGAGAGCTCAATGCCGAGCTAAAGAATATTAGAGACGAAATCCACGAACTGGTCAGGGAAGAATTGAATACTGAGCTAAAGAAAATAAGAGACGAGATTGAAGAACAGGTCATGGAGGTGCAGAATGCAAAACTAAAGAAGATGAGACAAGATATCGATAAGATTCAGGGACAAGTCACAGAAATTTTCAATATCTTAAAAAATATTGTTGGGGGCATTTCTCACCCTAACAATTTAGTCGAACCTCATAACAATTCATCACCTAAGGTGAACTCACCTCTTTGTCAGTCAATAGAGGACTTCCCCCAGCATAATTCATCACATGAAGCTCAGCTTTCCAAGAAAGGCCAACAAACTCCTACAATCTGTTAGGTTGAATTCACATTCCAAGATGGACAAGTATCAAAGGCCATTCACTCAAATATTTTAAAAGGTAAAGAAAAAGAAAATGTTACCAATGGAGATGCTGAAGAAACTGTAGGGAAAGAATATGCTAAAAGATGGGGAAAAGCAACAGAGCAACTGCCAGTGTCTTTAATTAATAAAAAGCCACATTCTGAAACGAATAGAAGCTCTGTTAAAAGGAAAAATAAAGTCGAGGCAGTAATCTAGAAGCTCAAGTGGATGCACCAGCAAGGACCTACGATATACAATAACCCGTCTACAGTACCCATAAACTCATTGGCTCTGCAGTATGACCCACAACTAAGGTTGCCAACATTACCAGATAATCATAGTAGTCGGAGGCAACTAAAGCGAGAGAGCTTTCATCCGATCCCAATATCCTATACTGAGTTGTTATCCCAATTATTTCAAGGTAATTTATTAGCTCCCGTACCCGTAGAGCCATTGCAACCACCTTATCCAAAGTGGTACGATCCGTAAGTCCACTGTGGTTACCATGCAGGAGCTGTAGGTCATTCAACTGAGAATTGTACTTCAATAAAGCATAAAGTGCAAGTTCTAATGAAGGCAAGATGGCTCAAGTTTTCAAAGGAAGATGGTCAATACATGAAGCACTAGAATCATGAGTGTACAAGATTATCAAAATCAATGTTGACCTATTGCTTTGCATTATCAATAAAGTTTATTTCTTCTTTGAAGTCATCTTTGAGATTGCTTGCTAGTGTAAAACGGCAATGAAGCTTTAGTCACCCATGATTTAGCTAAGTACTTGTAAAAAAGAATGTGAGTGTGTGGAAATTGAGCTATTTTTCTTAAAAAAAAAAAAATCAAAGTCATACATTCATTCATGCATCACTCATATCATATCATTGGTTGAAAAACAAAAAAAAAAAATATTTTCTTTGAAAGGCTCTCAATAAAAAGGAAATTACATGTTTTGAAATTTCTCAATAATATTTTTAATATGGTCTACTCTTATCATTCTTGTTAGTTGAGACTTTAGCAAGAATCAAACAATCATTGTAAGTCACTTGGAGGAAACGGAAAAAAGTGGAAAAATAATTTTAAAAAAAGTGTGAAAAAAAATGAAAAATGAAAAAATTTGAAAAAATTGTGAATGCCTTCAAGGTCCTCAATGAGATATAATTTTACAAAGCTTTGTTCTCAGACTAAACCCTAACTCAAAGCAGCTTTATGTTGGCCTCCATATTTCTTCTCATGTGCGAACCATTAAACCACCAAATTTCATACTGGGGCAAGGACGTCTTTTGAGGTGAAAACCTAAAAAAACTGCTCACTTGGTAAACCCTTGAGCCTAGCCCGCTTTGAGCCTAACCTACCTTGAACCTAACCTACCAGATATATAGTAAATAAGAGATCATTTGCTCAGTTCGTCACATACAATTTTATCCATATTTGCCAATTCACCATAAAAGCCTTTTACTAAGTCTGCCAAATCTAATTACGTGGTAAACGTCCAAAAATCCACCTATTGTTACCTTGGGAACTTTTAAGGTAATGAAATAACATTGAACTCTTATGATTTGTTGCTTCACGAATCAGTACTTTTGATTGCACACGTATTTCCATATTTTTGACTTATTTTATTCATATCTAAAATTTTCTTCCCAAATCTATCTCATCTTTGTTCTTCAAGCTTAATCCTTCATCTACTTTCTTTTCTCGAGTAAAAGTGATTCCAAGACCGAGGATATTGATTTTGAGAATTGGAAAGTTAACAACCTAAGAAATAGTCTCAAGATATCAATCTCCATTAGATATCAATCTTCATTAATGAGTTTTGCTTGAGATCAGTTTCATCATGATACGGAAGCAACATCAGCAAAGAAATAATTTGGAACAACGGTCAAGGTGGCAAAAGGCGACTCATGCATGATCAACGTTTTATATGTGATTGCACCCCATTTTGTTTATAAAAAAAAGGTTGTGTTTGGCAAAAAAAAAAAAAGTCACAACAATCCTTTTGTTCAATGACTGGAGCAATCAACGTAGATCAACGACACCATTTTCAAAGGTTTCAAGGTCCTTTTTACAAAATCTCCAAACTAGGGCAAAGTTGAGAAATGCCACGTTTAGGCAAAATGGTAATTGTATTGTACAAAGCTTTGAGACAAAGGCCATATTCAAATTGAGATTTTTACATTGCACAAAAATCTTTCAATTTTGAGAAGTTTTCAACATTCACGAAGTGTACTCTATCCATAAAGAGCTATACTTTGAGAAAAGAGAGGTCATTTGCATTCAAAAGTGGACTGCATGAACTGCATGTCAAAGCTAAGGCTAAAAAGATGGTCTTTACATTCAAAGTGGACCATAACAACATTTCCATGAAAAATAAAATGCGGCTAGAAAGATGATTTCATCAAATACTCAAAGAAGGGGCGAGGTCGATGAGACGAACTCTAGGGGAGTTACGCAACCAATTCTCAAAGTTATTTGTCAAAAGAAATTGGATCACTGCTACTTTTACTATTCATTTGATTATAATCTCTTACCCAAAGCTTAAAAAAAAAAAAATCAATCTCTTATTGTTCCAGAGATTTTACAAAATATCCATGAATTTTTGGTTTCTTTTTCTTTAAAAAGGAAGTCTGTTGACTTTTATTTATTGTCAAGCTTTGTTGCAAAATCATGATTTCTCTCCTCCATTACTCCTAATGTTAAATCCATTTTCTCGTAACCGATCTTTTTCCTGTCAATTATAAGGTTGAGTTTATGAAGCAGTTTAATCAAACAAGGTGTACAATGCTATGAATTACCTTTGATTGTTCTCTAAGCGGGCACATGTGATACCTCTACAAAAGAATTCCCTTCCAAACCTGATATAGTTGATAAGTTACCTTGTATATCTCCAATCGAGTGAAAACATTCATTAAAAAAAAATAAAGAAAAAATAAAGAAAAAAAAGCAAAAGGAAAAAATAAACAGTTGATGTGTTTCTTTCAATGTTGACATTACCTTTTCTCATTTGATTTTTTGCTAAATAATTGCTAATAAGAAGGATGAGAGTAGACAAAAAAAAAGTAATATCTTTACAAAGTATGGAAAAATCTTGTTCTTTCAACTATATTTTCACTAATCATGCATTCACATCACTTGCATACATATTTTTCAAAAAAAAAAAAAATTGTCATATCATGATTAGATTATGAAATTTAAGTATTATGCATTGTGCATTCATAATCACATTCTATTGTTTAAGCCAAAATAAAAATGAGTATCATACATACATGATGCAACCATCTAGGATTGCATATACATTATTGCAGCATGCGTCGAGGGTCAAATTCATTGGTTAAACGAAATAAAAAACAGATTATATACTGTCACACATTGTCAAATGATAAGAATAAATGGAAAGTAAAATGGAGCATCATTAGTCATTCATGACATTGGGGCAATACACATTTGTAGATGCACCATTCGTCCTAAGATAATTGCGCCAGAGGTCGCGCAGCAGCTTCCCGTGAAGCCTCCTGCGGATGTCTTTAGCTTTTCTTCGGCCTGTAGAGTTAGAACTAGTTCATAGGCCACACTTAATTGTTAGCGACAGGGTGCCTGCTCTTCATTAGCTATTTCTGGCAGGAGCTCTTTCGTTTACAAGCGAACGCAATTTAATATGAGTACAACTTTCCGCTGCCTCCATTCCTACCACATCCTTTATGATCTTTGGGCATTCCAGTCATTGACTCCTCACGCCGCTACGAGCTTTTCTAGGACCGACCAGCGCCTCACCTGCACAGGTACCTACGTAGTGTAGTGTTGGTTTGTTAGGATGAATAGGATTGGTCTAACCTCTCTCTCGGATGTCAGAATTTTGCTACGATAAATACTCCATACTACCATTGGAAGTTCACATTAGCATGAACACGTGGTGTTAGTCTTATCGTCATGCGTAAGTGCATATCTCTTGCACTTAGCAAGTTTAAGAGGATTTCTAAACCCTGCACTCAGGTCAAAACCTTTTTACAAGTCAAATAACTTCAACCTTTTCTGGGAATTACATTTTATCTGTTGGAGATAGCTTTCTATGAAGCCAAGTTTTATCACCTCGATATTTCGACTATCTAACCAGTCGATGCCCGTTATGGCCGAGCCAACCAAGATCTCCTTTGGTCTCGTTCCCAATCTTTGTTTGAACCGACCTAGATGTATCTTGCTTAGCCACATATTTCAACAAACTCCACGACAGCACGTCGTAATTCACGCTTACCTTAAAGAGCCGTTGAAGCTTGGTCGGGAGTCTTGTCCGTGCCTATATATAGAAATCATTTGCTTCTATCCAAGGTACGCGAACACTCTATTTTCCCTCGAATACAACTCGGATTCTTCCTAACTTGGGCGTCGGAGTGTTTTCTCTTGTAGGTCTCCTGCTCAGCAAAATTCAGCTCATCCTTAAGGTCATAATTCTGTCCGAGTTGAGCTCGTAAGCTTGGTAATTTTTGTGATCAAACATTTATCTTCAGTTAAATCGAACCCGATCCAAGTCGAGGTCGAAGCCTGTGTTAAAGCTAGGTCCATCGTATTTTATCATTTGGTTAAATCGAACCGATCCAAGTCGAGGTCGAAGCCTGTTGTTAAAACCAGATCCATTGCATTATCATTCGGTTAAATCGAACCCGATTCAAGTCGAGGTCGAATCCTGTTGTTAAAACCAGGTCCGTTGTATTTTATCATTTGGTTAAATCGAACCCGATCCAAGTCGAGGTCGAAGCCTGTTGTTAAAGCCAGGCCCATTGCATTTTATCATTCGGTTAAATCGGACTCAATCCAAGTCGAGGTCGAAGCCTGTTGTTAAAGCCAGGTCCATTACATTTTATCATTCGGTTAAATCGAACCCGATCCAAGTCGAGGTTGAAGCCTGTTGGTAAAGCCAGGTCCGTTGCATTTTCTCATTCGGTTAAATCGGACCCGATCCAAGTCGAGGTCGAAGCCTAATGTTTAAGCCAGGTCCGTTGCATTTTCTAATTCGGTTAAATCGAACCCGATCCAAGTCGAGGTCGAAGCCTGTTGGTAAAGCCAGGTCCGTTGCATTATATCATTCAGTTAAATCGAACCCGATCCACGTCGAGGTCGAAGTCTGTTGTTAAAGCCAGGTCCGTTGCATTTTATCTTCAGTTAAATCGAACCCGATCCAAGTCGAGGTCGAAGCTTGTGTTATAGCCAGGTCCATTGCTTTATATCATTAGATTAAATCGAACCCGATCCAAGTCGAGGTCGAAGCCTGTTGTTAAAGCCAAGTCCGTTGCATTTTCTCATTCGGTTAAATCGAACCCGATCATAGTCGAAGTCGAAACTTGTTGTTAAAGCTAGCTTCGTTGCATTTTATCGTTCGGTTAAACCGAACCCGATCCAAGTCGAGGTCGAAGCCTGTTGTTAAAGCCAGGTCCGTTGCATTTTCTTATTCGGTTAAATCGAACCCGATCCAAGTCGAGGTCGGAGCCTGTTATTAAAGCCAGATCCGTTGCATTTTATCATTCGGTTAAATCGAACCCGACCCCAGTCGAGGTCGAAACCTGTTGTTAAAGTCAGGTCCGTTGCATTTTATCATTCGGTTAAATCGAACCCGATCTAAGTCGAGGTCGAAGTCTGTTGTCAAAGCCAGGTCTGTTGCATTTTATCATTCGGTTAAATCGAACCCGATCCAAGTCGAGGTCGAAGCCTGTTGTTAAAGCCAGGTCTGTTGCATTTTCTCATACGGTTAAATCGAACCCGATCCAAGTCAAAGTCGAAGCCTGTTGTTAATGTCATGTCCCTTGCATTTTATCATTCGGTTAAATCGAACTCGATCCAAGTCAAGGTCGAAGCCTGTTGTTCAAGTCAGGTCCGTTGCATTTATCATTCGGTAAAATCGAACCCGATCCAAGTCGAGGTCGAAGCATGTTGTTAAAGACAGATCCGTTGCATTTTCTCTTTCGGTTAAATCGAGCCCGATCCAAGTCGAGGTTGAAGTCTGTTGTTAAAGCCAGCTCCGTTGCATTTTCTCATTCGGTTAAATCGGACCCGATCCAAGTCGAGGTCGAAGCCTAATGTTTAAGCCAGGTCCGTTGCATTTTCTCATTAGATTAAATCGAACCCGATCCAAGTCGAGGTCGAAGCCTGTTGTTAAAGCCAGGTCTGTTGCATTTTCTCATACGGTTAAATCGAACCCGATCCAAGTCAAAGTCGAAGCCTGTTGTTAATGTCATGTCCCTTGCATTTTATCATTCGGTTAAATCGAACTCGATCTAAGTCAAGGTCGAAGCCTGTTGTTAAAGCTACGTCCGTTGCATTTTATCATTCGGTTAAATCGAACCCGATCCAAGTCAAGGTCGAAGCCTGTTGTTCAAGTCAGGTCCGTTGCATTTTATCATTCGGTTAAATCGAACCCGATCCAAGTCGAGGTCGAAGCCTGTTGTTAAAGAAAGATCCGTTGCATTTTCTCTTTCGGTTAAATCGAGCCCGATCCAAGTCGAGGTTGAAGTCTGTTGTTAAAGCCAGGTCCTTTGCATTTTCTCATTCGGTTAAATCGGACCCGATCCAAGTCGAGGTCGAAGCCAGGTCCGTTGCATTTTCTCATTAGATTAAATCGAACCCGATCCAAGTCGAGGTCGAAGCCTGTTGTTAAAGCCAAGTCCGTTGCATTTTCTCATTCGGTTAAATCGAACCCGATCATAGTCGAGGTCGAAACCTGTTGTTAAAGCTAGCTTCGTTGCATTTTATCGTTCGGTTAAACCGAACCCGATCCAAGTCGAGGTCGAAGCCTGTTGTTAAAGCCAGGTCCGTTGCATTTTCTCATTCAGTTAAATCGAACCCGATCCAAGCGAGGTCGAAGCCTGTTGTTAAAGCCAGATCCGTTGCATTTTATCATTCGGTTAAATCGAACCCGACCCCAGTCGAGGTCGAAACCTGTTGTTAAAGTCAGGTCCGTTGCATTTTATCATTCGGTTAAATCGAACCCGATCTAAGTCGAGGTCGAAGTCTGTTGTTAAAGCCAGGTCTGTTGCATTTTATCATTCGGTTAAATCGAACCCGATCCAAGTCGAGGTCGAATCCTGTTGTTAAAGCCAGGTCTGTTGCATTTTCTCATACGGTTAAATCGAACCCGATCCAAGTCAAAGTCGAAGCCTGTTGTTAATGTCATGTCCCTTGCATTTTATCATTCGGTTAAATCGAACTCGATCTAAGTCAAGGTCGAAGCCTGTTGTTAAAGCTACGTCCGTTGCATTTTATCATTCGGTTAAATCGAACCCGATCCAAGTCAAGGTCGAAGCCTGTTGTTCAAGTCAGGTCCGTTGCATTTTATCATTCGGTTAAATCGAACCCGATCCAAGTCGAGGTCGAAGCCTGTTGTTAAAGCCAGATCCGTTGCATTTTCTCTTTCGGTTAAATTGAGCCTGATCCAAGTCGAGGTTGAAGCCTGTTGTTAAAGCCAGGTCCGTTGCATTTTCTCATTCGGTTAAATCGGACCCGATCCAAGTCGAGGTCGAAGCCTAATGTTTAAGCCAGGTCCGTTGCATTTTCTAATTCGGTTAAATCGAACCCGATCCAAGTCGAGGTCGAAGCCTGTTGGTAAAGCCAGGTCCGTTGCATTATATCATTCAGTTAAATCGAACCCGATCCACGTCGAGGTCGAAGCCTGTTGTTAAAGCCAGGTCCGTTGCATTTTATCATTCGGTTAAATTGAACCCGATCTAAGTCGAAGTCGAAGCCTGTTGTTAAAGCCAGGTCCGTTGCATTGTATCATTTGGTTAAATCGAACTCGATCCAAGTCGAGGTCAAAGCCTGTTGTTAAAGCCAGGTCCGTTGCATTTTCTCATTCGGTTAAATCGAACCCGATCCAAGTCGAGGTCGAAGCCTGTTGGTAAAGCCAGATCAGTTGCATTATATCATTCGGTTAAATCGAACCTGATCCAAGTCGAGGACGAAGCTGGTTGTTAATGCCAGGTTTGTTGCATTTTATCATTCGATTAAATCGAATCCGATCCAGGTCGAGGTCGAAGCCTGTTGTTAAAGTCAGGTTTGTTGCATTTTCTGATTCGGTTAAACCGAACCAGATCAATGTGGAGGTCGAAGCCTGTTGTTAAAGCGAGGTCCGTTGCATTTTCTGATTCGGTTAAATCAAACCCGATCCAAGTCGAGGTCAAAGCCTGTTGTTAAAGCGAGATCCGTTGCATTTTCTCATTCTGTTAAATCGAACCCGATCCAAGTCGAGGTTAAAGCCTGTTGTTAAAGCCAAGTCCGTTGCATTTTCTCATTCGATTAAATCGAACCTCATCCAAGATTGAGGTAGAAGCCTGTGTCAAGCCAGGTCCATCTGACTTATCATTCGGTTAAATCGAACCCGATCCAAGATCGAGGTTGAAGCCTGTGTCAAGTACAGGTCCTTTACATGTTGAGATCCCGTCTAGTGTCAAGTTGGATCCATCTCTATCTTGCGTTGTCTTAATAAAATTTTCGCCTTCCCAAATACATTGTCATTTGCCTTTGTCTACCTTTTTAGTTCTGCAAGGATACACAAAAGGGGGCAAGCTGGAGACACTGTATTTGGTCCGACCTTTTTTTTTTTAATTTATATTATTGTATTTTACTTTATTAAGTTTTACTTTAATTAAAAAATAGCATAGGTTTACTTTATTATTAGTTTTAATATAAAGTTTAAATTAACTAAAATTAAAATGTTAGATTTATTTAAATGTTTAATTTTATTAATAAGAAAATAAAAAATGGTTTGTTTAGATTTTGTTTTATTATTAAAATAAAAAATAGATAAATAAAATTTATTTGTTTTAAAAAAATTTTGTTTTAATTAAATAAAGATTTTATTTTAACAAAACCTTTGATTTTTAACCCTTTTTTTCCTCTTTGATTTTTTCCTCGTCAAAGGCACTTAACGTGGCATCTTCTCCTGTCCCTTCCCTTCTTCTCCTCCCTCTTTTTCTCTTTTCTCTTGCCTCTTTTTCTTTTTTACTGTTATCTTTAGGTGTATTTAAAGATGGCTGCAGTGGAGAGGATGGGGACAGATAGAAAAGCAGTTAGAAACCCATCACCGTATCTTCTTCTCTCCATCTCTCTTATCCCACCATCACCACTTTTCTCCTTCATACTCACGACCTCCGACGACGCAAGGGAACGACTCGAACGACAGCAGCAACAACCTTCTTCACAGCTTCTTCCAAGCCTGCCGGCACTCCGACGATCTCGTTCCCGGTAGTGCATTTTAAGTAAGTATCAAATACGTTGGAAAGATTTTTTTTTAAATAAGGGAAAATTGGCTTTGGAAATCATGCAACAGATTCTTTCTATCAAAAGATTTTTTTTTTTAGAAAAAAATGTTTTTTTTAGGAAAAAGTTTTTTTTAAGATAAAAAAATCTACTAAATTAATTTTAAATAAGTTTTTGAAAATAAAATAAGGATTTTGATATTTTAAAATTTGTTTTAAAATAAAAGGTTTTCTTTTTCTAATAAAGAAGAGTTTTTTAAATGAAATAAATATAAACTTAATTTTATTTTAATAAAATATTTTACTTTAAAATTTTTGTTAAAATACGTTGAAAAAAATAGGAGTTTTATAAAATAAATCTTGTTTAAAAAAATTTGGATTCTTTTAAATTTGGATTCAAAGTTTAAGAGATAGTTTTTATTTAAAATGATTTTTTTTTACAAGGTTTACTTTTTGTGTGAACTTTGTTTCATTTTTTTAATTAAAAATGAATATTTTAGTGCATGATTTAAAAAAGAAGCAGATAAAAACAGAGTATTTTACAATAAAATCTTTTTTTTTTAAAAAAAGAATTCCTTTTAATAGTTTGGTGGTTATGGTTTTCAAAAGAATCTTAACAAAAAATCAGTTTTAGCAAATAAGTTTTGTTAAAGTAAATTTGACTTTGTTTTTAAATAAAAGTTTTTTTTCTTTTAAACAATCTTGTTAATTTCGAAATAAATAAAAAAAGTTATTTATTTTTTGTTTTAATTGAACAAAATTCGTAGGTTTTGTTTTAGTTTAAAAAAATAAATTAAAACCTTTGTTTTTGTAAAAGAATACAATGTTTACATCTTATGATATTAAAATAGTGGTAAAGGTTTGATTTTTAATGTACATGACTCAAGTTCGAGTCTTTGAATGCCTCATTTTATCATTGTTTTTACTAAATAATTATTTTAAATAAAAGATTTCATTTAGAGTTTTTTTTAAAACAAAATTCAAAAATACAAAATATGTATTTAAAAAAGGTGCATAACTTATATCTCAAAGTGGTGGCACATTGGTGTGATGTTTTAGTGTTAATACTCATGTCGTAAGTTCAAGACTTACTGTTACAACATGTGGTATCGTTTTCGAACGTCGTAGGGTGCTAACACACTGAGCGTAAATTTGTATCAACTTCTTCTCCAATATCATCTTTGCTCAATGAAAAGTATTTTCCATCTTGAACTTTTTCAACAATTCATTAACATATTTTGCTGTGAGATAACAATCTCTCCCCATTTTCTTTATTGATTTCAATCGTACGAAAGTAATGAATGAAGCTCATATCACTCCTTTCAAATTCCCTTTTCATGGAATTCTGAAGTCATCACAATATTAATTTATCATTCCTAATAAAAAGCAAATCATAAACATATAATGAAACAATAAGAAATTTATCATCCTTATCTTCCTTGACATAGAGTGCATGCTCACATGGACACCTTCGAAATCCCGTCTTCAAAAAGAAATTGTCAATATGGTTATACCAAGCTTGTAGAACTTGCTTCAATCCATACAAGACCTTTTTGACATTGCACACATTGTCATCTTTTTCTCTTTTCACATATCCTAGAAGTTGTTCAACAAATATCTCTTCATTCATGTATCCATTAAAAAAGAGGACTTTACATCCATTTGATAAACTTTCCACCCATTTTGATAAATGAACTATCTCAATTATGCTTGAGAACTCTCTTATTCAAGGTGAACCCCCACAACAATAATAAGAGTAACCCTAATACTAGATGATAAACTAACTCCAAGAAAGTTAAACAGATTTATGCTTGGAAAGATATGATCAAAGATCAAGAATAAACGAGAACGTGTTCCTATATTCAAGATTTCGAACTTTCCACAACCTAATTGATCAAGCTAGATTGAAAGTCCTAAAGCATAAAGCTTGAGGGAGATCAAACTCAATCTGAAATTTCATTCATCAAAATGTTATGTTTGGAATGCAAATGTACATCCCTATTTAAAGTAATTGAAAAGACACAATGGAAAAACACAACCCTTGGCCTAAATAGTCCAAATACAGCCACCATCCCTTCAAATCTATTAATGAACCATTTTAAATGCAAATGTATAGTTTGAAAAATACATAATAGATTAAATATGTGGATGAATCTGGAATTTTAGATTCATGAAGTTTTTTGGATGACAAAATGTCTTTTCAAACTTGAACGAATGCAACTCTTCACCAAATATGAACACCTTAGCTTGGAAGTGGCCATTCAATCCTTCTTATAGTCTTTTAACTTTAACTCTTGTGATTCGACCTTGTGGCATAATGATTAGCTCATGATTGGATTCAACTTAGGTTGATCTCAATTCATGACTTTGAGCACAAGTTTCATTTGAGCTTATTTGAGCAGGCTCTTCTTGTAAACTTTTCTCGTGCCCCCATGATTACTCAATTTTGTATCACATTTTGAGCAGTTGAAGACAAAAATCAATTGAATGGTCTCAATTCTAGTCACAAGAGCAAATATCTCTTTATAATCCACTCCATACTTTTGCTCGTAACCTTTTACAACATGGGTTGCCTTGTATTTTTCAATTTCACCATTTGACTTCATCTTTGATCTATACACCAATTTCACTCCAAGAGCTTGTTTATTTATAGGAAGCTGCAAAAACTCTATGTTTCATTTCTTTTCATGACATCAATTTATTGAACCATTGCAATTTTCCATCTTTCATTTTTAAATGCCTCATCAAAATTTAAAAGATCAACACCGAGAAATAATGCAAAATTAGTAAAATCATCAATTCTGCTAGTAGTATTACAAATTTCTTGAATATTTCTCATTCTCCCTAGTGAGGTTTCTTTATCACTAGTAGAAAATGGCGATGAAGATGAAGATAGTGCAACTACCTGAATCCCTGCTTGCATAAGTCTTGAACACCTCCATATTCATCTATGTTAACATGAAATGTATTTTCACCTCCACAAGCTTCATCCTAGTTCCAAAATTCCTCTTTCATTAAAAATCACATCTCGACTATGTAGATACCGTATTTGATCCGACTCTCTTTTCTTGAAAAAAAATTATTATGTATTTTATTAAGTTTTATTTAATTGTTTGGTTAAAAATAACATAAGGTTTTAATGTAATTGGTTTTGGTTAAAAAAGTAACATTAGTTTTAAGGTAAATTTTTAATTAAATTAAATTTAAATATAGATTTTGTTTTTGTTTTTTTATTATTGGTATTTCTTTTTAAGTTAGGTTTTTATTTAGATATTTAAAAAATGGTTTTTCCTTTGATTTTTTTCCTCTTTGTCAAAGTTCACAAGTGGCCTTCTCTCCTTCACCTTCCTCCCATTTTTTTCTCTTTACTTTTTTGACCTTCCCTTTATTACCGTTACCTTCTCTAGTATTTAAAAGAGAGCTTCTGCACAGTAATGGGAACAAAGAACACAGATGAGAAAAAGCCTGTAGATTCAAGTTTTGATTGTCAAGGAAAGCCCCCTTCTCTCTTCTAAACACCAATTAATTTTTCCTTTTCCTTTTTCTTTTCTCCTTCCTTTCTCATTCTCTCTTCAACCCCTCTTTTCCTTCATCTTCTTCCCTCTCCTTCCTTTCCTTGATTCCAGCAGCCACCCTGTGTATTCATCTCCAGCGAACGACCCAACATTCTCCATGACTCCGGCGATCCGCAATGACCCAGATTTGCAAGTACCAGTTTCTCTGCTGCGTTCCCTCGTGGCGGCGCACGACGAGCGGAGCAGACCCACGACAACATTGATGACCTGCTGTAACCCACGATCTTTGGGCCTCCGGCAGGACACCTTCTTCACGGCCCCATGACAACTGTAGATCCCGACGACCTCCAAGACCCGACGGCATCAGATCGATGTCCTCCAGCAACTCTCGACGAACTGCGGCAGATCCGACAACCTACTTCTGTTGACTGATCCACGACTTCCAGCGCGGCACGTCCACGACTTACGGCAGCACAACAAACGGCAATGAACGACCCAACATTCTCCACGACTTTCTATGTTAGGAAGATTCCAGTGGGTTTGTTTTTGTTTTTGTTTTTTATTTATTTTAAAATAAAAAGGAAGAAAGCTTGTATTTTTTTAAACAAGGTAAAGTGTGGAGAGAGAACATTTTTTTTCTAAGAAAAACGTTTTGGGAGAAAAAAGATTAATTATGAATGAAAAATGGATTGGAGTTTTAAATGTTTGGTTTTTTTTTATTGGCGAAAAGGAAACAAAATTTTTATTTACTTTTTAAAATAGCGAAGTCATTAATAAGGTTTTAATCATGTTTGGAAACGGATTAAGTTTTAAATGTTTTTTTTGGATAAAAAGAAACCCATGTTTTTTTAATTTTGTTTTCATTTTTTTAGAATGGAAATCATTATTAAGGTTTAATTATGTTGAAGATAAATAAAAGAGGTTTTAAAAGGATTTTTTATTTAAGTTTTAAACTTTTTATTTAAATACAAGTAAAATAAACCTAAGTTTTTTAAAAAGCAAAAGAAATCTTTAAAATGAGGTGTTAAATAAGTTTTAAGAAAACGAATAAAAGATTTCGGTTTCAATTTTTATTTGATATTTTTTTGATTTAGTAAAAACTAAGTTTAAAGGTGAAAGTTTTATTTCAAAGGAAAGTTTAAAAATGAGGTTTTAGAAACGTGAATAAAAGATTCCAAGTAAATTTTTTTCAATAAATCTCAAATAGTTTTTTTTTTAAATAAGTTTTACTCATTTGAATAAGAAATTTTATAAATAAGTGGGTTATATACATAAGATTTTTTTATAAGTAAAAAAATTTCAAACCCAAAATAAAATAAAAAAAATATAAAAAAAATTCCATTTATGGTTTTTTTCTTTTTTTTTTTTAAACAAAGTTCACAAATAAAATTTTGTTATTTAAAAAGAAAATTAAACACATATTTGAGTGTGGCACACTAGTAAGAGTTTTGGGTGTTGACACCTATAATACAAGTTTGAGTTTTCATGTGTTCCACAAAATTATTTTTATATTATTTTCTTTTTTTATTAAATAATTATTTAAAAAAACTTCCGTGACAAAAATTGGAACCTTCTAATATTCTCGAGGTGATAAAATTTTTTAATTATCTTCGTACCTCTTATAAATATTAGTTCATATTTTATAATAAAATATGAATTAATAAAATATGAGACATTTAAATAAAAATACAAATTTTTTTTCTTGGACCTATAAAATATAATAGGATAAGTTCTGTCAAAATTTGGTAACTGTTTTCGAATGAGTGTTGTAGGGTGTTAACACCATTACGCTCAGTCGACTCCCGAACCAAAAATATGTTTTTCGCATACCAAAGTTTTTGAAATAGGTAACCAATCACACCTCGTAGATGCTTGTTGACGATCTCAAACTCTTATCTCGAAAGAGACCCTTCAGAGAATGATGTCGTCTGCCCTGCGTCGCGATGACATTGCGATAGACTAATAATAATCTTTCTCAACATGTAATCATATAATAGATAAGCTTTATAATTCTCACTATAATCCATCATATAATACCTTTTTCAGATTTATAATCTAACTTCGCTGTTTGGGGATGAAAATACCCTGGACGCGTGGAAGGCCCCTATTGGTACTCTAAGATGGCCCACGAGTCATGCCCAGCTCGGATAGCCGAGATGGCTGCCACCAACGCCGACGAAAGCTTAAGCATGAGGGCCGAGGTGAACCTGGCCCAGGTCTGACCTACCGGGGAGCTCGGTAGAGGCCGATGTGAGCAACTGTCCGCGGCGTGATTATCGGGCGTAACCGTCAGTCCCAAGATCACCGGGTGTAACCGATGGTCCCGAGATTACCGAGTGTAACCGTCGCGAGATTAGCGGGACCATCACCCATAAGTAGAGTACCTCACTCCCCGATCAGGTACGATGATTTCTGGCTTCGAACTAAACTTGGAATCCGACCTATACTGACTTGATCGTCGGAGTGCTCACCTTTTTGTGCAGGTCCGCCCAAGGGTTCAGGTCGGTACGGAGGCCGAGTTCGAGCTACAGTCAGGAACACACTGTTGTACACATCTTTGCATAAACATTTGGCGCCGTCTGTGGGAAGGAAATTCTAAGTCATCCCAATTCCTTTAAACCAAAACGCGAGCGAACATGGTTCAACCAGCGAACTCGACCAATACGACAGACCGAAGGACTCTAGCTGCCAGCGATGCCCACCAGAGGGAGGTCGGAGCAGCAGCGGTAGAGGGGCAAGGTCACGACGGCCTAGTAACGGAACCCCTCCGCAGGTCGGCACGGATCACCGCACCGGCCCTACCGCCTGCGCACCCGAGGACGTCCAAGGCCACCCGTGGCCGAGGTGGGACCTCAAAGAAGGGCGCCCGGGGTCCAGCCCCGGATCCAACAAGCGAGAACCTTGATGCGCTCAAGAGAGAGATGGAGGCAATGCGCACACAAATGCGCTCCATGGAGGAAATGTATAGCGAAATGATGCTGGCTGCAGGCGCAGGGTCCCGATCTGAAAATCGAGTGACGCGCGTGGACGCACGCGAGCAAAGGGGTTCCCACCTCGGCCCGGTCGAGGAGGAACGTCCCGAAGACAACGAGAGCGAGGGGTATACTCGCCAGAGGGGAGACCTCCGTGAGCATCTCAACAGAAAGAGAGGCTCGTCTCTCCGAAAAGGGCAGTCACCATCCCGCTCACACAGGAGTTCCAACCAGCAGGCTGAATCCTCTCGCAATCCCGCAGGGATAATCACAAGGGAGGAGTTCGACCAGCTGAGGGGGGAGCTCGATGCTCAGGTGGAGGCCTTAAAGGCCAAATGTGAGCAGAAAGACGATTCGCTGAACGATGGCGACTTGGGAGAATCGCCTTTCAACTCGGACGTTTTGGAAGCACCAATCCCTCCGAAGTTCAAGGCTCCTACCGTGAAGCCTTATGACGGGACGAAGGACCCCAAGGACTATGTCGAGGTCTTTGAAGGCCTCATGGACTTCCAAGCGGCATCAGACACCATCAAATGCCGCGCCTTTCAGATTGCGCTTACTGGCAACGCGCGATTGTGGTACCGAAGACTGCCAGCCAGGTCGATCTCGACCTACTCTCAGCTGAGAAGGGAGTTCCTCGCCCAGTTCTCTTCTCGGCACTATGACAAAAAGACAGCGACCCATCTCGCCACCATCAGGCAGAAGGAGGGTGAGACGCTGCGGGAGTATGTCACCAGATTCCAGGAGGAACAGTTGAAGGTTGCACACTGCTCCGATGACTCGGCCATGTGCTATTTCCTTACCGGTCTAGCCGACGAAGCCCTCACGGTGAAGCTTGAAGAGGAGGCCCCGGCCACCTTCGCCGAGGTACTCCAGAAGGCGAAGAAAGTCATCGACGGACAGGAGCTCCTCCGAACCAAAACCGGCCGACCTGAACGAAAGATCGGCCGGGGCAGAAGCGGAAAGGATGAAAGGGCAGATCCCAAGTCTAAAGACAAGGGATCCTTCTCCAGTGGCCGACCTGAGTATCGAAGGGTGGAGACCGGACCTACCAGGACCCGACCTTACGAGCGCTTCACCCCAACCACGATTCCAATCTCCGAGATCCTAACGAACATCGAGGATTCCGGAATGGAAAAACTACTCAAGCGTCCGGAGAAACTTCGGGGAGCCCCGGAGAGGCGCAACAAGGACAAGTATTGTCGCTTCCATCGGGAGCACGGCCACAACACGTCGGACTGCTGGGAATTGAAGCGCCAAATTGAGGATCTAATTCAAGACGGCTACTTCAAGAAGTTCGTGGGAAAGCCCAGGACCAGCTCAGCAGCGAAAAAGGAAGAGCGAAAGCGTTCAAGGACGCCGCCCCGGCGCACTGACCGACCTGCGGTCATCAATACCATTTTTGGAGGGCCAAGCGGGGGTCAATCCGGACATAAAAGAAAGGAGTTAGCTCGTGCAGCCAGGCGCGAGGTGTGCATCATCAGGGAGCAGGGGCCGACCTGCCCAATCACCTTCGACGGTGCAGATTTGGAGGAGGTCCACCTGCCCCACAATGATGCCCTTGTGATTGCTCCCTTGATCGATCATGTGGTGGTCAAGAGAGTGCTAGTAGACGGGGGCGCATCCGCTAACATCCTGTCCCTACCGACCTACCTCGCCTTGGACTGGACGAGGTCGCAATTGAAGAGAAGCCCGACGCTGCTGGTTGGGTTCTCTGGAGAATCGGTCATCCCAGAGGGTTGCATCGACTTGCCGGTCACGCTGGGGCAGGACCAAACTCAGGTCACTCAAATGGCCGAGTTCGTGGTAGTTGACGGCAGATCGGCCTATAACGCCATCTTTAGTTGACGGCACGGTCCGAGGAGAACAGACCGCTTCGAAGAAGTGCTATGCCGCCGCACTCAAAGGCTCATCGGTCTGCGCCCTCGAGACTCTCAGGGATGAGGCGCTCGAGTTCGAGGCCGACCTGCCGAAGAAGGAGTTTGCCGCACCCACTGAGGAGCTCGAGCTTGTTGCTCTGCTTAGTCCCGAGAAGCAGGTAAGCATAGGAACCAAGCTTGGGGCCACCGAGAGAGAGGAGCTAATCCACTTCCTCAGATCCAACTCGAACGTCTTTGCGTGGTCCCATGAGGACATGCCTGGCATAGACCCGCAGATTATGACGCATCGCCTCAGCATAGATCCATCATTCCAACCTGTAAAACAAAAAAGAAGACCTATGAACAAGGAGAGGAGTGATGTAATTGTTGAGGAAGTTAGCAAACTTTTGAAAGCTGAATACATAAGAGAAATTTCGTATCCCGAGTGGCTCTCCAATGTTGTATTAGTTAAAAAATCTAACGGCAAGTGGAGAATGTGCGTAGATTTTACGAATTTAAATAAGGCATGCCCGAAAGATTGCTTCCCACTATCGAGGATTGATCAGCTCGTGGACGCCACAGCCGGGCACGAACTGCTCACCTTCATGGACGCCTACTCTGGGTACAACCAAATCAAGATGCATGTCCCGGATGAAGGTCATACTGCTTTCATAACAGACCAAGGTCTGTACTGCTACAAGGTCATGCCCTTCGGGTTAAAGAACGCAGGAGCGACCTACCAGAGAATGGTGAACAAAATGTTCGCCAAGCAGATCGGCTGGAATATGGAAGTGTATGTGGACGACATGCTTGTCAAGAGCAAGCAGTCTAAGTCGCATCTCTCCGACCTGACCGAAGCCTTCGAGGTCTTGAGGGCATATCAAATGAAGCTCAACCCTGCTAAATGTGCCTTTGGGGTCACCTCGGGAAAATTCCTTGGCTTCATGGTAAACAACCGGGGAATCGAGGCCAATCTCGAAAAGATTAAAGCCGTGATCGAGATGGAGGCACCGAAAACGCTGAAGCAGCTTCAGTGCCTCAATGGCAGGATTGCGGCCCTGAATCGGTTTGTTTCAAGGTCGACAGACAAGTGCCTCCCTTTCTTCAAGGTCTTACGAAAGAAAGGGCCGTTTGAATGGACAGCGGAGTGCGAGCAGGCGTTTCAGCAATTGAAGAGCTACCTCTGTTCGGCACCCTTGCTTGCCAAGCCCATGTCGGGGGACAAGCTCCAATTGTACCTAGCAGTGTCTGACAGTGCCGTCAGCTCGGCCCTAATCAGGCAAGAGGAAGCGCGGCAAAACCCGGTCTACTACACAAGCAAGGCTATGACCGAAGCCGAGACTAGATACCCTCAGATGGAGAAGTTGGCTCTCGCTTTGGTCACCTCGGCCCGACGACTTAGACCATACTTCCAAGCCCATACCGTGGTGGTGCTCACTAACTTGCCCCTAAAAAGCATCTTCCATAAGCCAGAAGCTTCTGGTCGCCTAATGAAGTGGGCAATGGAGCTAAGTGAGTACGACATCCAGTTCGAACCCAGAACTGCGTTGAAAGGACAAGCAGTGGCAGATTTCATAGCCGAGCTCACACCACCTTCCGAGCTGAGCGAGTCCGACCTACCATGGACAGTCTACGTCGACGGATCCTCCAATGAGAAGGGGTGCGGAGCCGGGGTCCTCTTGCTCGGACCAGGAGGTGAGCGATTTGAGTATGCCTTGCGGTTCAGCTTCCGGACTTCTAACAACGAGGCAGAGTATGAAGCATTTATTGCCGGCCTGCGACTCGCTCGAGCATTGGGGGCCTCTTGTGTTAAGGTCTTCAGTGACTCCCAGCTGGTTGTGAGCCAGATCAAGGACGAATACCAAGCCAAAGACACCCGAATGGAGAAGTATTTGGGCAAGGTCAGATCATGCCTCGCCCAGTTTCGAACTTACGAGGTAAGCCGGATTCCGCGAGCAGAAAATTCTAATGCTGACGCCTTGGCCAAGTTAGCATCGGCGTACGAGACCGACCTCGCCAGGTCGGTCCCCGTCGAGATCCTAGATAATCCTTCGATCTCGGAGCCAGATCTGATGGAGATCGGCGCTCCAGAATCCTCATGGATGGACCCGATCACAGACTTCATTAGGGGTAACTCACCACAAGATCCCAAGGAGCGCAGAAAGTTGGCAAGGCGGGCAGCTCGATTCGTGGTCCGAGATGGTGCATTGTACCGACGCGACTTTTCCCTGCCTCTATTGAAATGCCTAACCCCTGAAGAGGGCCTGTACGTCCTCAGAGAGATCCACGAAGGAGTGTGCGGCAATCACTCAGGCGCCCGGTCGCTGTCAGCCAAAGTGATCCGGCAAGGATACTATTGGCCGACCCTCAGCCAGGACGCCAAGAAGTTCGTTAGAACTTGCGACAATTGCCAACGCTACGGAACCATAATCCACCAACCTCCCGAGCTGCTCACCCCCATCTCGGCCCCGTGGCCATTCGCGTAGTGGGGGGTAGATATCATTGGTCCTTTCCCCTTGGGCAAGGGCCAGACCAAATTCGCTGTGGTTGCTGTGGATTACTTCACCAAGTGGGCCGAGGCCGAGGCGCTCTCCCACATAACGGAATCCAGGGTCACGTCCTTCGTATGGACGAATATCATATGTCGCTTTGGTATACCGCAGGCCATCGTGACAGATAATGGGAAGCAGTTTGACAACGCCAAGTTCAAAGACTTTTGCAGCAAACTTGGCATAAGTCATCTCAGCTCGTCCCCCGCACATCCGCAAGCAAATGGGCAGGTGGAGGCGGTCAACAAGATCATCAAGCGAGGTATCAAACTTAGACTGGACTCCAAGAAAGGCAGGTGGGCCGAGGAGCTTCCAGTGGTTCTATGGTCGTATGGGACCACCCAACGAGAGTCGACGGGTGAGACCCCATTCTCCCTGGCTTTCGGCTCCGAAGCTGTAGTCTCGGTTGAGATCGGCATGCCATCTGACAGAGTAGAGCATTATGAGCCTACGACGAATGAGGATGGGCTGCTCCTCAACCTCGACTTGTTGGAAGAAAGAAGAGCAATGGCCCAGCTACGCCTAGCGGAATATCAGGGCAGAATGGCCAGACATTACAATGCCCGCGTCCGACCTCGGGCCTTTCAGGTCGGACATCTGGTCTTAAGGAGGGTCCAAACGCATGTGGGTGCCCTTGACCCGGCCTGGGAGGGCCCGTTTGAGATCAAGGGCATAGTCCGACCTGGGACGTATATATTGGCCGATCTGAAAGGAGACGTCCTCGCGCACCCGTGGAACGCGGAGCACCTGAAGCGTTATTATCCGTGAAATGACAAAAGGATTTTCAATGCACCTGTAAAAACTGTTCCGAAGGAATTATGATCGGAATAAATGTGATGATTTCATTTCATGCTTCCGAGTTCGACAAGAAATTAAATGGGGGACACGGACTCCCACGCGATCGCATTCCAGCAGTTGGTTCAAATTCAATCCTTCGAAGCCTAAGGGTACGAGGTGCGATGTCAAAACCACTGACGAACTTAAAATTCAAACCTTCAAGCAAGGCAAAGGGGGCGATGTGGAAAGTTCAAAATGGTCGAGCCTCCGAACTTGGGGGTACGAGGAACGATATGAAGAATAGCTACGGACTTAGGATTTTAGCCTTTTGACCTTTTTTAAATTAAGGGTGAAATGTTAAAAATCCAGAGTTGGTGCAATGTATTGAACATTAAGAGATTCAAACTCAAACTTTCAAATTATATTAATTAAAGGCGCGACTCCAAAAGTAGGAGGTGCGAGCTGACGTTAGCTGCAGTTCAAAGGAGAAGCAAAGAAAAACGGTTGCCAACAACAAAGTGGAAGCCAATAGGAGTCTCTTTATTAAATGAAGAGTAGAGCCAAGGCTTATAGACCTTGTAGCTCTGCCCTGACACTTACAAAAAAAAAGGAAGAAGAAAAGGGGGGTCGCCTAAGAGCCTGCTGGGGGAGCGCCCTCCTGAGGAGAGCCGACCTGGTCCTCTTCCGGGTCGGAGTAGTCAGAGTCCAGATCCCTGACATACTGATCCACCAATGCTTGGGGGCCAGAGGTACCGCCAGGACCAGATGCCCACTTCTCAGCATACCTCCTTTTCAGACCGCTGAGATCGATCTGAAGGTCGGGCATGTCGGAAGTAATGCCCTTCATGAGGAACTTGAAGCCCGCGTCGGAGAAATCTTTGGCAAATCCATCGAAGTCAGGATGTTGCCTAAACGCGTCCTCCAGTAGGACTCCATTGTTGAGGCGCTCCTTCGCCGTTTCCAGCTCGGCAGTCGCATGCTCCAGCTCCTTATCTCTCGCTTCGAGCGCCTGGAGCATGTCGTCCTTTTCCTTCAGGAGCTGGAACTTCTCCCTCTCCAGGCCCCTGGTAATAGCGTGGGCAGCTCGGAGTTGGGCCTTGCGCCTGTCCTCTTCCTTCCTCAGCACATCGGCCTGAGACTCCACCTCGGCCTTCAAAGTCTCCACCTCAGAGTGAGCTTTCAGCAGCTCATCCTTCATGGTGGAGGAAGCAGCCTCCAAGGCAGCGGAGAACTCCTCTTTCTCCCTCGCTGCCAGAACTTCCCTCCCATCCAGCTCGGCCTTGACAGCCAGAGCCGATTGAATGGAAGCAACGAACGCCTGCGAAATGGTACAAGGGAAAAGTTAGATAGAACAGCCTGTTGGGCGAAATCAAGCAAAAATTGGGCACTAGTCTGACCTCGGCGGCGTAGTCGATGTTCCTCTGCAGAACGGACCCAGGGGCGCTCAGAAATTTGGACGCCCTCCTCAGGCAGCGGTCCAAACTTGCAGCTGAGATGCGGGACACCTGGTCCCTCACCCCGGAACTTGACGGCTCAATTCTGAATCGTGCCGTCACGTCGGACGTCCCGCCCATCCTGGCCGCAGGATCATCCACCCGATCTGCAAAACTTGCAGGCAAGACCCTGCAAGCTCCGACCTCCGAGGGGGAGATCGCCTTCTTTTTCTTCTTTCTTCGCTTCGGAGGGGCTTCCTCCCTCGCCTCCTCGCCCAAAGGCGGGGCGTCCACCGCCTCGGTCTGATCCCTGGGGCGCTTCTCCCTCGAGGGACCCCCAGAAGACTCCAGCTCGATCACCGGGGCTGGATCTTCCGAGGCAGGCCCTACCACGGCAGGGGTGGCGGGTTTCGAACTCTGGGCAGCCTCAAGAGCGTGGGCTCGGCCCTTAGACTTGCGCTTTACGCCGCTTGCAAATCCGCAAACCATGGCTGCAAAATAAAGATAAGGGTCAACACAAGGTTAGAGGAAAAAGGGGGGAGGCAAGCTCGGCATACCAAGTTCGGAGTTCGGCCTTGAGGATTCAATGGGACGAACTGCGGGGTTGTAATCTAGTAGCCCGGACTCGAGCAGCAGTTCGTCAGTCACTAGGGTTCCGACCTTCCTACCCCTCGGAAAGCGCTCCTTGTAGTATTTCAGCGTATCGAAGGAGGCTTGCGTAAGCTCAGGGACTGGTCGGATTGAAACTGCACGAAGACAAAATCCGAGTTAGACCTGAATGACAGAAGAAAATTACGAAAAGTAAGAGCTATTCCGTACCTAGGTTCCCAAACCTAGTGGGGACGTCAAAGAAGGAACGACCTGACTCGTCCTTCGCGAGCCATTCCCCGGAAGCGTAGAACCACTTCCTCACCCATCCCTTGATGGAGGTCGGCCCTTTAACTATGCCGCCTGCGTCTTTCCTTGCGCACATATAGAACCGACCAGGCTTCTTAGCTATCCTCTTCGCCTCGAAGCACGCGAGGAGCTGGTCTACGTCCAACAGCTCGGCCTCCTCATTATCCCGAGCTCGTAGCCAAAAGAGGATGGCCAGAGCGAAAATGACACCCCACCCATTGGGGGCCACTTGAGCCGGAGCCAACCCAGTCCGGAAGAGAAATTCTTGGACAAATGGGTGAAGGGGAAGTCTGAGGCCGTACTCAAACATTTTGAAGTAGAGAGTGACCCATCCCTCTGGAGGATTGTCAGCTCTCTCCCCCTCCTCCGGAAGCCTGAAGAGGATGTTCTCAGGGATAGCGAACCCCCTACGAAGGGATCCGAGGTAGTGCTCAGGTATCCTAGAAGGGTATTCCAAGCCCTGACCTGAAGTGGAGGCGTCACTATCCTCCCCGTCATCGGAGATTCTAAAGTTCTCTATCTCCTCGAGCTCGGACTCTAACCTACGAGCTAACTCGGATCCTAGGTTGCTACTAATAGAGGACGACATGGCAATTACGTTCGAAAGAAAGAGGGAAGAGACCGACCTACCAAGGGTTCGAGCTGCCTTCAGATCGAACTCCAAGAATTCAAGGAACGTAAGGTATGAACTGAAGGATTGGGGGCATTTATAGCCCGTCGGAGGAATTTCCCCACCGTACACGTGTAATCAACGAGCGGCTAGGATCCTCTCTGAGATCCGAAGCGTCGGAATATTTGAATATTCCGACGATAAATCTTCCACGACGGTTGTATTTTCCCACGAATAGGAAGTCGCCACATGTCCAAAGCAAGTCGAATGAACTTCTCTGCCAGGTCGAGATCGGACCAGATAGAGAGGGGGCCAATGTTTGGGGATGAAATTACCCTGGACGCGTGGAAGGCCTCTATTGGTACTCCAAGATGGCCCACGAGTCATGCCCAGCTCGGATAGCCGAGATGGCTGCCACCAACGCCGACGAAAGCTTAAGCATGAGGGCCGAGGTGAACCTGGCCCAGGTCTGACCTACCGGGGAGCTCGGTAGAGGCCGATGTGAGCAACTGTCCGCGGCGTGATTATCGGGCGTAACCGTCAGTCCCGAGATCACCGGGTGTAACCGATGGTCCCGAGATTACCGAGTGTAACCGTCGCGAGATTGGCGGGACCATCACCCATAAGTAGAGGACCTCACTCCCCGATCAGGTACGATGATTTCTGGCTTCGAACTAAACTTGGAATCCGACCTATACTGACTTGATCGTCGGAGTGCTCACCTTTTTGTGCAGGTCCGCTCAAGGGTTCAGGTCGGTACGGAGGCCGAGTTCGAGCTACAGTCAGGAACACACTGTTGTGCACATCTTTGCATAAACATTCGCTCTTAGCTTATCTAGAATATGAGAATAAGTTATACTCCAAAAAAGTCTCAAGTGACTAACACATGGTTTATCAACATACCATGCTTCATAAGGAATCATGCCTGGAACACTCTTCGTCGGAGTTCAATTCAAGATGTAAGTAGTACTCGCAACAATATCTCCCCAAAACTCACCTGGCATGGTTTTCAACATAGTTTTAGCCTCTTCCATGATTGTTATGTTCTTTCTAATCCACAACTCCATTTTGTTGTGGAGTCATTCGAACAATCTTTTTATGATGAACACCATGCTCCTTGAAAAAAATTATAAAAAGCTATATACTCTCCATCGCGGTCAGATCTCAAAGTTTCTATCTTATGGCCACTTTGATTCTCAACTAACAATTTGAAAGCTTTAAACATTCAAATGCTTCAATTTTCTCTTTTAGAAAATAAATCCACAATTTTCTACTGAAATCATCAATGAAGGTTATGAAATAACGATTACCTCTGTTTGATACTGTGCGCATGAGGCCACACAAATCTATATGAATAAGTTATTAGAGGTTTGAAAACTCTTCATGCTTTACCAATTGGAAACAAATCCCAATGGTGTTTTGCAAGATTACACACCTCACAAATATCTGTTTCATGGTTGATAATTTGAATGCCTCTCACCATATAATTTTTGCACATATATGATAATAATCCCCAAATTCAAGTTACCCTATCAGAAATGCCAAAGCCAAGATGAATCTTTTAATGTGCTACTAAAGCGAGCAATTTGACTATATATAGACTTTAGAGGAAACAATTTATTACTTGTCATTTTCACCTTGGCAATAAGAACATTACTCTGATCTTTAATTGCACACACACCATCTTCAGATGAATCTTGGAGTCTTCGTTGGAGTAGTTGACCAATACTCAAAAGATTATGCTCCAGACCTGAAACATAAAATACATTCACAATTCGTTTATATCTTTCACATAAAATACATTCACAATTCGTTTATATCTTTCTTTGTCTTAATGAGAATATCACATTGACCATTGACTTGCAATTTGATATCATTACCAGTTTTGACTTTACTTTGGAAAGATTAATACAAAGTAACAAATATACTTCTATTTTCCTTTTATGTTAACAAGATACATTGTAGGCTCCACAACATCTTCTTCAACACTACATGCAAGAAATAAAACTCCTTCATCATTTTTCTCCTCCTTATGCATCATGGTGGAACTATTCTTTCCATCTCCATTTCTCAGAGTCAACAATCTGGTTGAGAGTGATCATACTTTTTGCAATTAAAACGATGGATTTGAGAAAAATTACCATGACCACTTCCTTGGTTTCTACTAAAACTTTATCCTCTTCCACCTCCTCTTCCTCGAGATGAAGAAGAGTTTTCTTACTTGTTTTCATAATTTACACCATTTTTATTATCATAATTTCTTCCACCTCCTCGTTCACCACGACGGCCACGTCGTCCTCGAGAAGGAACATCATTTTGTTTTATTCTGAGCTCATGGGATTGAAGAGAACACGTCGACCTATTAAACGAAAATGTAAATAAGTATTTTGACTCTTCAATTTTGCAGTAGTAGCTGCTGAAATTATTTCAAACATTCCTTCATCAAAAGTATGATTAATAAATAATAAAGCCTTCTTGTCTTTCTTACAATTCTCTCTCAACTCATAAAGTTGTTGATTCCTAAGCCCGTTTTGATTCTCAATTTCAACGAATCCTCTTTCAACAATATGGTCCCCGGCCCAAATCTTGTGAGCCGTATAACACTTTAATTTGAATACTGTTGACTAAAACTCTTTCCATTGAACTTTGAAAGTTGGGGATGCAACATGTTACCATTTGATGATAGTTAACTATCTCTCAAATCACTTGTTGGAAACAAAGTAGGTCCCAAGAGAAGAAAATTGTTCTCCTACTCACACATAATTGAAGAAGAAAAATTTGTATCTTGACAAATAACTTTGCTTTCCTTGACCTTGATTACAAATGTCAAATCATCCACATATCTATACTAGTAATAAAGTACATCAAAAGACACCAATAGTAAATACCATTATATATGACTGCTCACTAACACGTGAACACTCATCAATGTTGTGAAGAGTATTCTAAGTTCGTATCAACAAGGACTTTGATTTTAAAAAATGTTGGGAAGAGTTTCAAATTACAATCGATTTAGTTAGTCACAAAAACAGCTGTCATAGTGGCGGTTTGGTTTTGAAAATAACAAGCTACCAATTAAAGACAACCTCTCTGCTTTCTTCTTTAGTTTTAGAGGTAACAAACAAAGATGAAAGTAACACCAGATACATACTTGACTTCTATTGGAAAACGAGTTATACCCCTATCACAAACTACTCTTGCTTGCTTCATAGCCTAGTGCAACTACTGACATATTGTGTAGGTGAATGTCGTCTCTAGATTTTTTTAACCATCAAATCATGCTTTGAAATTCTCAAGTTTTCAATAGATTTGTTTAAGATATTTTTTAACCCTAAAATAATGCATTGAAATCCTCAATTTTTCAATGGAGTTTCTAAAGAGACGTTGGGACGAAGTAGAAGTTAAATGGTTGAGATTTGAGGTCTTTTCATCATTAAAATTTCAATTTTTATTTTTTAAATTTATCTTTAGATTTAAATTCATGTTTTCTTTTATCTTTTTAAATTTCAGTTTTATAAGTATGGAGGTTCTAGCGTTTAAATGTTGTTTTACGTTTATGTTGGTTATTAAATAGTGTGAAGTTTTGTACCTTCTATGAGAGGTTTGTACCACCACAATGTTCGTACCTCAGTATATTTGTTACCACAATATTTCTTGTATCACCGACCTTTGTATTATTTATTTCTATCCCAAATTTTGTATCAATTTAATTTGAAGTTGATTTCTCATCTATTGATTTCTACTCTCTCACATTTCATATTTTCTCATTGTTCATCAAACATTGAGAATTTTTTAATTTCTTCTACATTATTTATTTTTATCACTTTCATTTTCTCAACCGAAAGATTTTTCCAGAAGCACATCGGGGTATTATTGATCCAAATCAAGATTTTGCAAATCTATCTTTTTGTTTAGTTTTGAGGGTTCAAATCGGAGGATTGGAAGGCATAATTTTATGATAAAAATAAAAAGATTTGTTCAATTTCTGGATCTAAATTTTTAGATTCATGCGATTAAACATTAAACATTTTCAAAGTCTAACGTTAAATACAATAAAATTACAAATTTAATTTAAAAATTAAACTCATCTAAAAAATTACTTAAACTTCAGTAGACAATAAACATATTTTTTAGCAAGTTCCAAGGGAAAGAAACGAGGGATTTTGAGCAACGTAATATGACCGGCTGTATAAATTCGAAGATGGGAAGACCTTGAGCGAAATAGAGGTTTTCCGATGTGATTTCATGGCTAAGTTTGAAGGCCGACTATCCCCTAATTGGTCTATATGAGAGACCTAGTCTTTCCCGCCTTCATCGATTCTCCACGTGCCAAAACTATTTTTGATCGATGACAGTTTAGATTATATATAGTTTAAATATGGAGAGATGTCTACTAAATATTTATTTATATAAGATAGTCAAACAAAGTAGTACATCATACATGGGTGATGTAGATTATTGCATAATACAAAGGGAAGTGTGATCATATCTTTCCGATAATCTCGAAAAGTTCGAGCTTAATGATTTTGTTACTGCCGTTCATTATTTCTTCCACAATAACTTTGCATTTCAGAACACGTCCCAGAAAGTCAGCCACCTCAATATAGAGAAGAAATTTCAAGTTGTTGCTTCCCTTCACCTCTTGATAAAACCCATTCTCAACGAGCTTGAATTTGTAACTTTCATTATATTTAAGGTTGTACTCCCCCACTGAAGCCTTAGCAAGTTCTTGCACGTTGATATCCGAGACATCGGGAAGTTTTATCCATTCGCTCTTCACATTGTCCGCAACATTGTGGATCATAGGTTGACCAACGTTGGAAGCTGCTGCACAACTCATTTTGAATCCTCTTCTCTTTGATATATTATGATGATGAAGAAAATTTTGTGATGACTTTGCTTCCTTGAGTAGCTCAATATTTATAGGAGCATACCAATGAAAGAGATAAGATTGATACCATGTTGAGAAGATTAAGACGAATTTTATGATTGGATAGGTTGATTACAAGTTTCGTTGGAATATGATTCTTCTTCCTGGACCATTTATTGTCAACATCCCTATAGAAAAAAAAAAGTTGTAGGATAAAAGGCATGGACCCGAGCACAAAATTCACTCAAACTCATCATGAATCTCAATGGGAATGGACTAGCAAAAAAGAAATGAGCACAAAATTCACTCGAACTCATCACGACTCTCAATGGGAATTGACCTGAAAAAGAGAAATGAGCATCCCGAAGCTCAAGTTAATATAGATCCTAACTATTTCACTTTCAAATTAATGTTAAGTCTTGCACGTCCTTAAACATCAATTTACCCCTAGGTATTAGGCAACTAACTGCTAGATTATAACTACCCACCATATCTCATCCAAATATGGTCGAGCAATATGCGGAGTAGCAACAAGTGAGTGGTTTTAGGCAGATATGTCAAAATTCTCCATGGTCGAACTTCCAAAATCAATTGCTTCGCTATGAGTGGTGGTCGTCTAATTGAGTTCGAGCTTGTTGAGTCGATATTCGTGTCAATGCTTCAACAAGAGTTGTTGGATTAAGAATAATTTTATGATTGATTGATGTTGATTTAAAGTTTCATTTGGAATATGATTCTTCTTCTTGGACCATTTATTGATAATATCAATAAGAAAAAGAAGTTATTGGATAAAAAGCATGGAGTTTGTTTGAGTACAACATCTCACCCAAACTTGTCAAGAATCCTAATTAGAATTGACCTGCAAAAGAGAAATGAGCATTTCGACGTTCAAGTTGGTGTACGTCCCAACTATTTCACTTTCACATTAATATTGAGATTCACGCATCCTAAGGATCAATTTACCCTAGGCAGTTAACGGCTAGATTATAAATGCCCAATATATCTCATTCGTAAAATGGTAGAGCAATATGCAGAGTAGTGGCAAGTGGGTAGTTTGAGGTAGGTATGTCCGAACTTTCCATGGCTGCAGTTCCAAAATCAACTAATTCGCCATGCTGTAGTCGTCTGATTGGGATCAAACTTCTTGAGTCGATCTTTGTGTCAGCTTCAATAAGAGTTGTTGGAGTAAGAAGAATTTTATTATGATGTTCATTTCAAGTTCCATTGGAATATGATTCTTCTTCTTGGACCATTTATTGTTAATATCCCTAAAGAAAAAGAAGTTCTCGGATTAAATGTGTAACTACGACATACGTATCGTCCTGACACTGTAAAATGCATGATTGGTCATGGATCTAAACTTACCAGCAATCCTAATAAGAATCGACCAGCATGCAAAAGAGAAATGAGCACTCCAATGCTCAAGCCACTATAGATTCAAACTATTTCACTCTCAAATTAAATATCGAGCTTCGTGTGTCATTGAGGATCAATTTACTCAAAGTATTTCTAAGCAACTAATGGCTAGATTATAAATGTCCACGTTATCTCATCCGAAAAATGGCGGAACAATATGAAGTCTTCGATGAAAAACAATTCAAGCGAGAGCTACGTCCAGTCTTCCGCTACACTATAAAACAATATGTGGAATAATATGCCACAGTTCTTTAGTGAAAAACAATCTAACCACACAATAAAAGAAATATAGGGAAAATACAACACAAGCAATTTATACTTGTTCGCGCAAGCGAAAGTTACATCCCGTCTTCCACTATACGTGGGTTCTACTATGATTCTAGGATCAATACAATGGACATTCAACTCTATCACATCTAGAGGCTTCAACAAAAGTCACCTAGCTTCTAAGAACTACAACAATAGAACCCGAATACATGAATGAAAAACCACACGAAATACCCACGAGAACTACTTGTCAATGATGCACTACTACCTCGGGATCTTGCCTTTGAACTGCTCTGCCAAACATTGCCTCATAGCCCTCTGATTTTGTGCACCCACACATTATAGTTGCCACTCTATTGTGCAACAACACGTCATAAAAAAAACTAAAGAAAATAATGTATTTAAATAAAATACGCAGTAACAACATCTATACGCAATAAAATATATAGTTAAGATGCTATCTGTAGCGTCTTAACGCTACGAACATAACAGTGCAAAACATAAACAAGTGTGCCTCTCGATGTTTTTGCCTTCTTGTTGCAACATTGAGACGCTCTTCACAGCATCTCAATGTTGTCCTCTCGGGTCAGCTGACTTCTGTAGCAACTTTTCATTCTTCATTTCAAATCTTCCATTATTTTGACTCCACCAATCCCAACAAGTCGATGATTTGAGGTTGATATGTTTGGTCTTCCGCATGGTCGAACTTTCAAAATTAGTTGAGTCGCTATGGGCAATGGTCGTCTGATTGAGTTCGTGTTAAGGACAATGGTACCACAAGTACCCAAAATATATGCACAATGGTATGATATTGTACTCTTTAAGCATAGCCTCCATTGCTTTCGGTTTCACCCAAAATGCTTCATACCAATGGAGATAATTGTTCTCTCTTATAGACTATGGATCAATGTCTTCTCTAACCAATGTGAGACTTTGTTTGCACACTTTACAAACCCAACAGTCTTCCCCTCGAACAAAGTATCACTTTTATTACAAACACAACAATCTTCCTCCAACAAAATGCCACTTGTATTACAAATCCAACAATCTATCCACAAGTTCCGTAATGACTATTAGCCTTACCAATCACTTTTGTTTGGCCCCCGAGGATTTCTCCCACACAGCTAGGTTTTTTAACTTAGCTATGATACTACTGGTTAAGGACAACGGTACCCAAGTATCTCCACAATGGTATGATATTGTCCGCTTTAGGTATAGCCCTCACAGCTTTGTTTTTGGTTTCACCCAACGACCTCAAACTAATTGAGATAATTGTCCTTTCTTATATCTCATAGATTATTCTCTTCCCTAACCAATGTGACTTTGTTTGCACAGTTTGTAACCCCAACAATTTTGTCCCCTAACATTATATTTTATTCTTTGAATGCAACACATGGTGATCCATATTATAACTCATGACCTTTTGATCGGAGATAGACACAGCCTTACCTAATTATTAGAATTTTCGTACAAAATTTATTATATTATTTGTTTTAGATTTTAAAAAAAAAATTGAAAACAATAATACTGAATAAATAGATGAAATTTTCTTTTTTAATTTTTTTATGTTAAAATTTAGTCTTCGTTTTTTAGTTTAATTATTTTTTCCAATTTTGTTTTAAATTATACTTTTTAGTTTTATTACGTGTTATCTAAAATAATATTGTATGCGAGTTATTATAAATTTTTTTATCGAATCATAAATTTTATATTTTTTTATTAGACAAATATTATATTATATTATTGAAAGTTTTGTTATAAACAAAAATTCTTTTAAATATTATAAACGTTGAAGTCTAATTAAAATTTTATTACTTCAAAAATGATGAAATTAAAAAATTTTCTTATATTCCTACTGAACTTCAAATTTTAAATTTAAAGAATTTAATTTAATATTTAGCTTTACGGAAGTCAATTTATTTTATTTCGACCTGGTAAATAACAAATTTTGGGAACTTGTTAATTTTTTAATTTTTTTTAAATTTTATTATTTAAAGGAAATAATAATGTTCTCGAATCACCAGTCTACCAATTTTATAAGTATGGTAAAGATGAGTGAGAATCTAGCTACCCAACTTTTTACTTTTTACTTCTTATTTCTTATTTTTTGTTTTTGTTTCTAGTTTCTTCTTTAGAAATGATCCAGATCATTTAATACATGATATTTTACAAATGTTAATTTTTTTTAATGCTTATAAGGGTAGATTTCGAGATTTGAATTAATAATTTTTTTATATAAATTATCCTCAATTAATATCATCTTATAACATTTATTAAATATTTTTTAAAAATATTAGAATTGACCTATGAAAGAAAAATGAGCATTTCAATGCTCAAATCAGCGTACGTTCGAACTATTTCACTCTCAAATTAATATTGAGATTTGTACATCCTAACGATCAATTTACCCTATATATTTTTAGGTAGTTAGCAGCTACATTATAAATGCTCAAGATAGCTGAGCTTTAAAATGATAGAGAAATATGCAGAGTAGTGACAAGTAGGTAGTTTGAGGCACCCCATGGCTGAAGTTCCAAAATTAATTGCTCATTATGCAGTGGTTTGTCTGATTGAGTTCAAACTTATGGAGTTGGTCTTTGTGTCAGCTTCAACAAGAGTTGTTGGATTAAGAAGAATTTTATTATGATGTTGATTTCAAGTTCCATTGGAATATGATTCTTCTTTTTGGACCATTTATTGTTAACATTCCTAAAGAAAAAGTTCTAGGATTAAATGTGTGATTACGGCGTGCCTATCGCCCTGGCACCGTAAAATGCATGATGGGTCATGAACCTGTTTGAGCACAAAATTTACTCAAACTTGTTACAAATCTCGATGAGAATTGACTTGGCTTGCAGGCAAAAGAGAAAGGAGCACTCCAACGCTCGGTATAAGTCCAAACTGTTTCACTTTCAAATTAATATCAAGCTTCGCAGAGTCTTGAAAGTCAATTTACCCAAAGTATTTATAGGTAGCTAACGGCTAGATTATAAATGTCCATGATATCTCATCCGAAAAATAATGGAACAAAATGCGGAGTAGCAGCAAGTCATGTTGGGAAAATTACTTACCAACAAACTTTTTCCCTTCCACGATTCTTCACTGAAAACAATCCAACCACATAATAAAAGAAATATAAGGAAAGAACAATAAACAACATAAGAAATTTATAGTGGTTTACCGAGGTGCGGTATGTGTCCAATCTTTTGCTATACGCGGGTTCTACTATGATTCTGTGATAAATACAAAGCACAATACAACTCTCCCAAATCTAGAGGCTTAAACAAAAGTCACCTAGCTTCGAGGAACTACAACAATAGAATCCTTGAAATACAGTAATGAAGAACCTCACCAAATACCTATGAGAATTAGTTCCCGACGATGCACTACAATTATAGTATCTCGCCTCTGAATTGCTCTGGCAAACACTGTCTCACAACCCTCTGATTTCGTGCACCTACACGTCTAGCTGCCACTCTATTTTGCAACAACACAACATAAAAAAACCTAAAGAAAATAGGCCATAGCGTTCAGACGTTATCCATAGCATCTCAATGCTACGAACATAACAACGCAAAGCATAGACGCACGCGCCTCTCCATGTTTTGCCCTTCTTGTCACAACGTTGAGGTGCTGTCCCCTCGAGTCAGCTGGCTTCTACAACAACTTTTCATTCCTTATTTCAGATCTTCCATCATTTTGGCTTAACCAATCCCAACAAGTCTGTTTATGCAAGGATTTGCACAACGGTTCTTCACGAATTAAGCTCGAACCCGGTCTCCGGTTCCAACCTGAGCACTAGGGTGGACCTGCACAAGAGGGTAAGCACTCCGACGCTCAAGTCAGTATAGGTCGGACTCCGTATTTAGTTCGAGGTGAGATTCGATACCTGAGTGTGAAATGAAACCCTCTATTTATAGGTGATGGATCCGACAGTACACACGACCGGCGGTTATATGTCTTTTCTCATATCGGACCTGTCGGGTTCCGAGCAGGTCGGACCCCAGTCATGTCGAACCTTGGTGCCCATACTTAGCCTTTTATAACGGGCGAACCTGGTCTCCTCGGCAGGGCCGAGGTGGACCTAGGCAATCCTTTTTATTCAGTTTCTTCAAAACACTAATGAGGGTCCTCCACGTGTCTTGGGTATGTTTACCCCCAAACAAAGTCGATGGTTTGAGGTTGATATGTTTCATCTTCCGCATCGCCGAACTTCCGAAATCAACTTATTCGCTATTAACCATAGTCATCTGATTGAGTTATAACTTCTTGAGTCAGACTTTGTGTCAACTTCAACTAGCTAGTGACACGTTGCAAACCACATTCTGTCCATAACATTATATTTTATTTTTTTGAATAGAATACGTGGTGATGAGTACTCGTAACTTTTTTATCGGAGATAGATGGGTGCCTTACCTAATTATTTGAATTTTCAATTTATTATTTGTTTAGATTTTTAAGAACAAAAAAAATTGAGCACAATAATACTCAATAAATAGATGGATTTTTTTATGTTGAAATTTAGTCTTCATTTTTTACTTTTACTCTTTTTCCCAATTTTGTTTTAAATTATACTTTTTAGTTTTATTTCGTGTTATCTAAAATTAATAAAAAAAAATTGCATGGGAGTTATATATTTTTTTCAATTTAATTATAAATTTTGTATTTTTTTTATTAAACAAATAATATTATATTATTGAAAGTTTTATTATAAACAAAAATTCTTTTATATACTATAAACTTTGAAGTCTAATTAAAATTATGTTAAAATTAATTTTTTTTATTATATTCTTACTAACTTAAAATTTAAAATTTAAAGAATTTAATTTAATAATAAGCTTTACGAAAGTAAAATTTATTGTATTTCAACCTTGTAAATAACAAATTTTGGGAACTTTTAATTTCTAATTTTTTATTATTTAAAGGAAAAAATAATTTTCTCGAATCACCAGTCTACCAATTGTTTCTACCAATTGTATATATGGGTATGGTAAAGGTGAGTGGGAAGATATCTCAGTAGCTAACCAACTTTCTATTTCTTATTTCTTATTTTTGGTTTTTGTTTTTATTTTTAGTTTCCAATGACCCATCCTTTTCTGGCGACCGACTAATTTTTCTGGTGGAATAATGTTATTTCTCAACAATCCATTAATTTTTACAATATTCTATTTCACTTTTTCAGCAACCATGAGTTTTCAAACGACATTTTGTTGCAAATCTCAACATTGGTGCACTGCCTCGCTTAATATTCTTCGACAATCAATTTAGTAATCGTAAGCACCTTCGTATTTAGTGAATGATATTTTACTTACCCCATGATCGTAGTATCTGGTCTCTTTTATAAGTGTTGGAGCCGTCTAGGGAGGACCCTACTTCGAGGCATGCTGGGGCCTATTGTGTACAAGCTCTGACCAGCTTTTATAAGACATTCTTGGCGCGTGGTATTATTCCCATGGCCTGCCACCCTGACCCGTCGCAGGTGTCTTGCAGCAAAGTGTGCTACGTTCATGCCTGTACGACTCTGCTAGAGTAAGCGTTGGTCCTTTTGTTTGTCGTGCGTTTATAGGGGTTTGGTCCCCATTGCCATATGTCCTTTCACGTTCTTCCCATGTTTCCCACTCGCTTTTCACCTTCAACACCTTTTATTACAAAGTATGTGTAGCATATACCCAAAATATATTTCATTTCATTCATAACACTATAAGTTGTCTACAAAAAGAAAATATCATTGAAGTATGATTTAACATTACAAAGTTAATGCAACATATATCTAAAATATCCTCGGTGTAAGTAACTTCCAAATAAAACATTTGAGATTGTAACAAATTAAAAATTCTCCTGGGAGGGAGAAAGAAATTGGGGTTGAGAGGGAGGAGGGAAAAAAGTAATTTCATGCTATAATCAAGGTTCGAAATATCGATGTCGATCGAAATTGAAAATTGATGGAAATTGTTTGAATTAGTTAATAAAATTTTAATAACAGTTTATGTATGGTATAAGTGATAACTTTTAACCATCATATCTAAAAATAACAATAATCTACGTATCGAAATGAATGTCGATGAAGACATCAGGACAAGATAATAAAAATTAATGGGAATTAATTTAAATTAGTAAATTAAAGTTCTGTTTTTTTTCATAATTTCTAATCAATCCTGGTCTTTAGTTAACGTAATTGAACAAAATATAAAATATCAATATATAAGATAGTATAATCGTAGAAAATTTGAGATATAAAAATTTATTATATAAAAGTGGGGCGACATATGAAATAGAACAAATAATTTAATATTTTAATTGTAATTTAATTATGTTATAATTAACTAGCTATTTTTAATCATAATATCTATAAACATAAGGGATATTTATATTGTTTGAGCCCGAAATTGATGAGCTCGGATATAATTTAGATCGGTACGTTCAGGACGAACCACTGCCAACGGTCCCACACCTTCCCTGAGCTCTCTTGGGACCTGCAAAACAAAGTTAGCACTCCGACGAGCAAGTTAGTTTTAGTCCGAGCTAACTTGCCGAGACTTCTTAGGATTGCGTACCTTGCATTTAAGGCAAAGGTTTCTATTTATAGAAACTCGGCCCGACAGGGGTTTTGACACACCCTAAAATCGCGGCGTGTTGTCGGGTACGGAAGGGACACTGTTACAGACTCTGTATCAGCTCAGCTCGGCACTATAGATCCTACCCTGACTGCCGACCTGAGTACATTGGAGCCGCTTTCTCCATTTCGCCTGCGTGTTTAACCAACTCACCTTTTCGACGTGGCAGGCCAGGATTCGCCTCCAACATTGGCCCCCACTTCGGCGGGGCGGAGGTCGGCTCAGCGAAGTCCTCCGAACTAACTGGAGACGGGTTGAATCCACGCGTGCATGTGTGACGTCATGGATGTCGTCAGCCTTAGCTTCTGCTTCGGGAACCCAAACGTCGTCGTGGGGACAGCCTGGTGTGGGCGGATCTTGTCCGTTGATCCCTCCTTGATCGAACGGCTCTCGTGCCTCCATGCTGTCCTATAAAAGGCGAAAGTCTTTCACTTTTCACTTTTTACTTTTCACTTTTGGGTTTTCGTGTATCTCGGCCGTTTCCAAGTCAGGTACTCTCTCCCTCTTTCTTTAGATAGTTCTTTCAAGTCCTCCCAGTCAGGTCTGGCGATGAGTAGCTCGTCTAGGGATTCGTCGTCTGGGTCGTCTAGTTCCTCTAGTACAGATGACGTTTTAGGAGATCCGACCTTAGCTCCTACTTCAAGGAACCCTTACGTCGAGGATAGCTCGGCAAACCCCAACATAGCCTCAACCTCGGGAAACCCTAACCTCGGTCCTGTAGTTGAACTTCCTCCTTCATCTTGCTCGGTAGGTAGGTTGGCCGAGCTCCGCAAAACTTACTCGATCCCCAACTCCATAGAGCTTAGGGTGCCTAACATCGGGGAACACCTCGACGACCCTCCTCCGGGCTTCATCAGTTTCTACCCCCAGATGTTCCATAGGGGGGTCAAACTTCCACTCCACCCTTTTATACAAAGGTTCCTTAGTGCAGTCAACCTCGCCCCAGCTCAGCTCTCCCCTAATGGATGGTCTACCGTGCTCGGAGCCTACGTCCTGTGGTGGGTCCTCCGAGACGAGGATGAGGACAGGCTCACGGTGGACCAGCTCTTAGCGACCCACACCGTCAAAGCCTCCAACGAGGGAGAGGGTCGATATTACCTCTCAGCTCGGCGGAACGTAGGTCAGCTGATCAGGAACCCCTCCTCTAACAAAAATTGGAAGGAGTGTTGGTTCCTCGTCTCTGGCGAGTGGCTTCTGAGGGACGGAGGGGGTGAGCCGACCTGCCAAGTCCCAGTAGAGTTCGGGGACGTAGGTGAGTGTCTTAGGCGTGAGCTAGGGGGTGTGTTTTTTTTTGTCTTATTAACTTGAGCAACCTCGTTGCTAACGTCGACTTGTTTTGCAGCTCTTCCATCCCCCGTTCCGAAGATCAACAACAAGTCTTTGAAGATCATCAAACAAGCCCAAGGTCAGAGACTAAAGTACGCGTTGTGGGGTGAAGCACTCGTCTCAAACTCCCACCTCTTCTCCAGCGGCCTCAGTCCTCACGATCAACCAGACGAGCTCAAGAAGCTCCCCAAACCTCAGCAACGCAGCTCGCAGAAACGAAAAGCTCCTGAAGGTAACTTCTTCTCGACACCTCAGTTCGTTCAATGGAAGTCTCTGAATTAACCTCGTTTTCTTTGCAGGAATGGCTTTAAAGTTCCTCGCACTCAGCAGTACAAAACGGCAGCGGGCCTCGGCCTCGGTTGCTCCGCCAGCGCCCCCAAGTTCATCATCGCACAAGCAGCGCCGACGTCCCGGCTCCAGGGCTGGCCAACTTGGCGAAGCTTCAGGCCCTCCAAGCTCAGCCCCTACAGACTGTCGTTGGGGGTGAGAGATCGTCTACCCCTCTGGTGACGAAGAAGCGAGGGAGGGATACGCTTCCCTCCGAGGAGGTCAACTCCCGATCTCCACCTCCCCCCATCGTGGTCGACTCAAAGTAGGGGTCGCTACATGGTCGGGGTCATGGCGCCGAGCTCCCACTCCCTTTCAGGCTCGCTTTCTCCCGCCTCAGTATTTATGAGGCCGCGACGAAAGTGAGGTCCTCTAGCTCTCACTTGGCGAAACGAGCTGTTCAGGCGCCCGAGGACGCTGCGGAGGCGGTGAGAAAGACCATAGCTCATGTTGCGGAGGTAAGCTCGTGCCTACCCTTCACTTCTTTTTCTTTGTCTTTTCCGATCTAACCTCGAACCTTTGCAGCTGCATTATCACGCTTGCCTCTCGGCTTCGATGATGAGCTTGGAGCTCGGCGGACAGGACTTGAAGGAGGAGGAGACGAACGCCTCCTATGAGCGGAAAATCTCTGAGCTCCAGGCCGAGGTTGACAAGGTGCGAGCTGAGAAAGAGGTCGAGGCCGATAGGTCGAAAGCCTTGATAGCCCAAGCACGCACCGATCTGAAGAATGCCCGGGGCCGAGCCGAGACCTTAGAGAAGGGCTGGAACGAGGCTCGACAGAACTTGGCGAGCTGGGCCTACTTGGAGAAGAGAATCAAAGACGAGTTCGACGGCTTAGCTCGCGATATGGCAAACAAGGGCTTCTACTACGCCATCAATAGGCTCGACACTGCCTGCTCGGAGGACGCCATCGCCGCCGTCGAGCTAGAATACGAGTCCATCTGGGTGGAGCGACCTGCTGAGTCCGGTAAAGAGGCTGAGGTTGTTGGCGCCGAGGCGGGGTCCAGCAAGCCTGTCGACCCTCCTCAGGAGTAGACCATCTCGGCCTTCTGTTGTTTCTTGCTTTCTCTCTCTTTTTTCTCGAACCAAATCTGTACTGAGCTGAGGCATATATACCTCGGCTCTCCATTAAACTCTAGTCTAAATGAAATGACGTTGTTTTGCTTAGATCCGAGTAATTCTTTCCAATGTCCTTACACTTGTTGAAATTTAATTAAACCTTAATAATACCTTGGCTCTTCATCAAACTTCCAATTCAATGAAAACAAACCTCGTCCGAACTTGAGTTGTTCTCTCTGAGGTCCCTATACTTAGAAAACTTTAACTAAACTTCAATTTTAGTTTTGGCCTCGTTGTTTGAGTTTCTCAAGTCTTAGTAATTTCTTACTTACACAACGGCTTACGAGCTGAACATTTCAGATCGGCGGTGTGTATTTGGGATAACCAGGTTCTTACGAGCTGACCATTGTTTTGCGCATTTGTATTATTATAGGTTGTTTAGCATAGGTCATACCACCTAGTCTTCCTTGGCCCCCATTTGACGTAGCTCGGTAGTAGTAGGCGACGCTAACGGATAAAGTCAAATTTTGCACAAGCCATTAGAGATCGGCTTTCATTTATGAATGAAATTTTTACATGTCGGATTACACACATCTCACTGATAATAAACTCGCAAATGCTCGGCATTCCATAGGTTAGGGAGTTGTCTCCCGTTTAGGTCGGACAGCAAATACGCTCCAAGTCGGAGTATTTTTAAGACTCTGTACGGGCCTTCCCAGTTCGGCTCGTGTGCTCCGACATGTTGCATTACCTTCTTGAGGACGAGGTCGCCAGGCTTGAACGTTTTGACTTTTACTCTGGCGTTGTAATACCGAGCCATACGGTTCTGGTATTCAGCTAGCCGAAGTTGGGAGTGAGATCTTTTCTCCTCGAGGAGGTCAAGATTCACGAGTAGAGCTTCAGTGTTGGCTTGCTCGTCGAAATTCTCAACTCGGGGTGTTGGCATGCCAACTTCCACAGGGACAAGAGCTTCCGACCCGAAGGCTAGGCCGTATGGCGTCTCACCAGTAGATCGGCGGGGCGTAGTTCGGTAAGACCACAACACCTCTGGTAACTTTTCTGCCCACCGACCTTTCAGAGATTCCAGCCTCGTCTTCAGGCCACGCTTGATGATCTTGTTGACGGCTTCAACTTGCCCATTAGACTGCGGATGGGCAGGCGACGAGTTGAGGTGACGTACGCCGAGCTGTTGACAGAATTGATTAAACCGGGCACCGTCAAACTGCCTTCCATTGTCGGTAATGATGGCGTTCGGTATACCGAACCGACATATTATGCTCTTCCATACAAAGTTGACGACCTTCGCCTCGGTAATAGACGCCAGAGGTTCCGCTTCCACCCATTTGGTGAAGTAATCTACAGCTACTATGGCGAACTTCAACTGCCCCTTCCCCATCGGTAGTGGGCTGATCAGATCTATCCCCCACTGAGCGAAAGGCCAAGGGCTTGGGATCGGCGTCAGCATCTCCGAGGGTTGCCTCAAAATGCTCGCGAAACGTTGACATTTGTCACATGTTTTGGCGAACTCCTTGGTGTCGCGCTCAATCGTCGCCCAGTAGTAGCCCTGGCAGACGACCTTCGCGGCCATGGACCGAGCTCCTCCATGGTTTCCGCAAACCCCTTCATGAATCTCGCGTAAGACATATCTCGCCTCTTTTGGGTCGAGGCACCTCAGTAATGGTAGGGAATATCCCCTTTTGAAGAGCTTGCCTTCTTGCATCAAGTAGTGAGCAGCTTGGCGTCGGAGCTTTCTGGCCTGGCTCGGATCGGCAGGGACTGAGCCATTGACCAGGAAGTCCTTAATTGGGTCCATCCATGTCCTCCGAGCTGGCGTGATCTCCATTATCTCAGGCTGGTCGATGGACGACTCAGCAAGTATTTCAACTGGAACAGTTCTTGGTAGATCGGTCTCGTATGTCGAGGCCAGGCGAGCCAGTGCGTCGGCGTTGGAGTTTTCGGACCTCGGCACCTGTTGAATCACATAGTCCTCAAACTGGACGAGGAGCCCTCGGGCTTTGGCCAGATACCTCTCCATACGAGCTTCCTTTACTTGGTACTCCTCGGTAACCTGATTGACAATCAGCTGGGAGTCGCTGAGAATCAGAAGTCGCCTCACGCTCATCCCTCTGGCGACCTTCAGTCCATTTATCAATGCCTCGTACTCGGCTTCGTTGTTGGATGCTCGGAAACTAAACAGGAGTGCGTACTCAAACCGAAGACTGCCGGGGCCGAGGAGCAGCATGCCCGCCCCACAACCTTTCTCATTGGACGAACCATCCACATAGAGTGTCCACTGGTCACGGACATCGCCCCCTGGCCTGGGTGGGGTCAGCTCGGCAACAAAGTCCGCGGCTGCCTGACCTTTCAACGATGTTCTCGGCTTGAGGCTCGTGAAGTCAATACAGACGCGCCACTTGCCGTTGGACTTTTTAACTAAAACTACATTAGACAACCACGCGGAGTAATGAACTTCTCTTATGAATTCAGCTCGTAGCAACTGCTCGACTCTTTACAAATTACATTACTTCGCTCGGCGTCGACAGGCCGACGCTTTTGCCTCACAGGCCTATAACTAGGATCTACATTAAGTCTATGCAACATTATACTTGGGTCTATGCCCGGCATGTCGTCATGGGACCATGCGAATACATCAGCATTTGCTTTCAGAAAACCGACGAGCTCCTCTTTCACCTCGGTCCCCAGTCTGCTGCCGATGCTGACCTGCTTTTCTGGCCCCAGCAGGGGGACAAGTTCTAGTTCTTCAGCTAGGGTACCACGGCTCGGCTCTGGTTCGTCGGCACACGGCCCTGTCGCGCCCGTGACCGCTGCACAAGTGATTGTTCCCTTCATCGCGGCAGCGTAGCATTCTCTGGACGTCTTCTGCTCACCCCGGACCGTCGCAACCCCGGCCGAGGTGGGATACTTCAAGACCTGGTGGTAAGTAGATGGGACCGCCCTGAGATCATGAATCAAGGGCCGACCAATTATGGCGTTGTACGCGGAGTTCCGATCTATCACAACAAATTCTGCGACCTTAGTTATTTGTTGATCTCCCTCGCTGATGGTAACAGGGAGCGAGACACATCCTTCCGCGCTAACTGACTCCCCTGCAAAACCGACCAAAGGCGTCGGGCTGAGCTTCAAGTGCTTCTTCTCCCACCCTAGGGCCGTGTACATCGAGAACGATAGGATGTTGGCCGACGCTCAACCGTCGATAAGAACTCTTCTCACCTTCACGTGATCTATGAGTGGGGCGATTACTAGGGCATCATTATGGGGCATGTGCACTCCTTCACCGTCTTGGTCGTCGAATAAGATCGGCATCACAGGCTCCTTGGGGTACGAGGTACAGACCTCGTGTGCTGCTTCCCGAGCCAGAGCTTTTCTCTCCTGCCCCGACTGTCCCTCACTTGGGCCCCCATGGATGGTATTTATGACGGCGGGACGATCTTCCTTCCGTCTCGGTGGTGGCGTTTTCTCTTGCTTGTCCTCCTGAGCCGACCCCTCTGGCTCCGCCCTTTCATGCCTGCCGACGTATTTTTTCAGATAACCCCTCCGGATCAGATCCTCGACCTGCTCCTTCAAGTGGAAACAGCGTGAAGTGTCGTGGCCATGGTTCTTGTGGAATCGGCAGTAGAGCCGCTTGTCTCGTTTCCCTGGAGGTCGGCGGAGCTTTTCCGGGGCTGCGAAAAGCGCCTTCAGGTCGGTGTCTTCGGCCGCCACGTAGATCTCCGTAATTGAGGCATTCAACGGAGTGAACTTGTCGAACTTCGGCCCTCGACGGTCTGAAGGGGCTTTCTTGTCTCGACGGCCTCTACTCTTATTATCGTCGGCCCGCCGAGACAAGCTCCAACCATCGCTGCGTTGCTTCTTGGGAGGAGGGGACTTTTGGTCCCGATCTTTACCACGGTTGCTTCGCCGAGCTGCATTGGCTTTCCACAGCTCCAAGCCGTCGATGTACTGGCGAGCTCTAGCGAGCATCTCGTTCAGGGAGGCCAACGGTCGGCTTCCGAACTCTATCGTCAAGTTCCTGTCGTTCAAACCCATGGTGAAGTACATCATGGCGATGTCGTCGATGCAACTTACCACCTTGACATTCTCGTCCATTAACCGAGCGATGTACTCCGTCAGGGACTCATTGTCCCGTTGCTTCACTGTTCCGAGGTGAGAGGGTGGCAACTTTAACAACTGTCGAGCTGAGAATTGGTTGATAAACAACCTTCTCAGCTGTTGATAACTTTCGATGGATTGGGGCTTCAACTGTCGGTACCACAATCTCGCTGAGCCTTCCAAGGCTATTTGAAATGCTCGGCACTTCATAGCATCGCTGCGGCCAGGAAATCCATCTTCCCCTCGAACACCTCTACATAAGAGATCGGATCTCCAGACCCGTCGTAAGAACTCATGACCGGAGCCTTGAACCTCGGTGGGATAGGTGCGTCCACAATCGCTTGGGAGAAAGGCGGCTCCTCTTGCTCGGCCACACGATGCGGATCTATAGGCCTGCACTGTCACTTGAGATCTTCTATCTCCCTCTGAAACTGATCCCGGAGGAGGTCCACTTCAGATCGGAACGAATGGTCAGCGTGGGAGGACCTCTCTTGAACGTCGACCTCTGAGCTTTCCTCCTCATCGTCGACCAGATACTCCCGATCTTCGGGTGCCACTACTCGTCGCCTCGGCTTCTCGGCACCTCGACCCTGATGGGCGTTGGAGCTATCGAAAGATGCCAAGGGAGTCCGAATTGGTCGGATCCTCGGGCGCCGGCCTTCGACCCGGTGGTCCTGCTGAGGGTGGTCATGAACCTGCGCTTCCAGGGCACTGTCTGTCCTCGCCCGTTGTGGCTTTTGTGAGGGTGCTCCAGCTCGAGCCTCCCTGCAAGGTCGGAACTGATACTCCGTTCTTTGGGTAGGATGCATCGGTCCCTTTCCTCGAATGGGATCCCTGGAGACGGAAGGGCTAGACACCTCGCTACCTCTTTCGACCGCCTCGAGCCTTGCCTTGACTTCCCTGAGCTCGGCGATCACGCCGGCTACCATGACGGGGTCCACGCCTGCATCGGCACTTGCCCCGGAGCGTGCACCTCTGCTTCCCTAACCGCGGAGGTGAGGTGCACGGGGCGGCAACCCGTTTCTCTGAGGTTGCGGCGGCGGGAACTGATCTGAGGCGAGGTGGAAGTCCCGGATTGCTACTGGATCGGATGTGGCCGGCCGACCTCCATTCTCCTTGACCACCCCCGCCTGGGGTCGTTGTTTGACAACGGGAGTTCCGGCCACCTGAGAGTATGTGAGTCGAGGATGGGCTCGGGAAGTGACAGCATCCCTCATCGGAGAGCGGATAGGCGAAAGTTGAGATCGTGACTGCTGAGAGCGGGTTTGGGCCATTGGCTCAGATTGCAAAAGGTGAGACTGATTTCCAGATGTGTCGATCCCCACAGACGGCGCCAGATGTTTGAGCCCGAAATTGATGAGCTAGGATATAATTTAGATCGGTACGTTCAGGACGAACCACTGCCAACGGTCCCACACCTTCCCTGAGCTCTCTTGGGACCTGCAAAACAAAGTTAGCACTCCGACGAGCAAGATAGTTTTAGTCCGAGCTAACTTGTCGAGACTTCTTAGGATTGCGTACCTTGCATTTAAGGCAAAGGTTTCTATTTATAGAAACTGGGCCCGACAGGGGTTCTGACACACCCTAAAATCGCGGCGTGTTGTCGGGTACGGAAGGGACACTGTTACGGACTCTGTATCAGCTCAGCTCGGCACTATAGGTCCTACCCTGACTGTCGACCTGAGTACATTGGAGCCGCTTTCTCCATTTCGCCCGCGTGTTTAACCAACTCACCTTTTCGATCATGACACGTGGCAGGCCAGGATTCGCCTCCAACATATATAAAAATGTCAAAGAGAATTTCAAAGACAATTATGGATAATAAAAAATTAGTGAATTTTTTTTTAATTAACTAATAAGCGTATAATTGTTTTTAAATTAGGCTATCTGATCATGCTTAATTATCATATCCAAATAGATGTAAAATATTGGTTACATAATGAAAAATATAAAATATGGATATGGAACAAAATAATTATAATTTTTTCCTTTGAAAAATAGAGAAATCTTTTTTTATTCAGATTGATATTAAAATCGTCAACGATATCTTATTTTTGTAGATAGAAGAGGAGAAAAAAAATCATACCGTTTTAATTAGAATATAAATAAATAAAATAAAATAGAATAAAAATAGTGTGTGTGAATTGAGAGGGAGAATGAGAGAAGAGGTAAAACTTTCAAATGCGAGCCAAATTCTTTTCTATAAATATCTTGACATGTCGGATGTATTTTTACACTAGAAAAAAAAAAGTTTTATTTGAAATTTAATTTTTCAAATGAAGTAGTCAAAGTTTCTTTTTTAATATTATATTTACTTTTTGATATTTATGTTTTATCAAAAATAATAAAATAATATTTTTATAAATGAAAAAAAAACTAGAAACAAAAACAAGAAACTTATGACCCATTTGATAATGTTTCCGTTTCTTGCTTTTTTGTCTACTCATTTTTACGAAGAAAAATAAAATTGCATGCTTCAAACACTCCTGGATTAAAAAAATAATAAAAAGATATTTTTGTTTATGTTGGAGGCGGATTATCACCTATCACGTGTCTACATCAAAGATTATCAATAATTTTACAAAATATGTGTAATTATGTTTATATCAGGAAACATATTTTGGTTTTGAGTCTAAAGTAACAAAAACGTATATAAAGATGTAAATAGGAGCAAATGCATGCGATTTCTATCCCCAACACACAAGCGATTTGGAAGCCATGTCAAACTGAAGTTGCGGCCACTTCGTCCAAAAATCGTGGCCAATGGCTACATTTTATCTGAAATTACAATAATTGATTGCGTTTTACCTGAAATCTCAGCTAGTTTGCGATTTCACTGCCTTAATTTTTTAAAATAATTTCTAACCTACATTATTTTTGTGGTTATTTTTAAAAATAACATTATTTGTAAGAAAAATCCCGAAAAACGTCCTAAAACATTTATGTGAAATCTCTTGGAAATATGGAGAGGCATCTGATGAAAGAGAATTTTGTGATGTAATAGTTTTTTTTTTCTTTGAAAATTTGTGACATAATAGTTGAACTATATATCACAAATTTGGGTTACAAAAATAGAGCTTTTAATTTATTTTTTAAAACTAAAAAAAAGAACTTACGAATTTTGTTAAGAAAATAACTTTTTATTTATTTTGAAATTAAAGAGATTCTTTAAAAGAAAAAAAAACTTTTATTTCTAAATAAAGTCAAATTTACTTTAAACAAAATTTATTTGCTAAAACTTATATTTTTGTTAAGATTCTTTTTCATACCATAATAACTATTTATAAAAACTTAAAGATCATCTTCAAATCCTATCTTTTTATTTCCTCCCTTTAAATCTTTGCAAAGATAATTCTTTTTAAAATTAAAAAAAAACTCAATGTCGATTTTGATGCAAAAAAAAGACCAATTATGAATAGAAATCCACCTACGCAAGCTTGGAAAAAAAGAAAAAGTCAGACTTGGACAAAAGGAAAAAAATATCTACTTTTGCACTTAAAAAAAACAAAATAAATTATCTTTCAAAACTGTCTTCATTTAACAAAAAGAAAAAAAACTCCTTAATTTTAAAACAAAATATATTGATCAAAATCTTTTATTTTCTTTTCTAACATCTTATTTAAAACATATTTTAAAATGTTTTGCTTTTTATTTTGAAAATGTTTTATTTCTTCAAAATAAACCCTAAAAAAACTCTTTTATTAAAAAGAAGTATTGTGTAGTGGATTTCGTTGTACCATTGGTTCTACCACCTAAATGCAAGTCGTCAGATATGCTGCTCGTCGTCAGGACTGGTGGTTGGTTTTCAGGGGAGGATGAATGAGAAAGGAAAAAAAATGGATATGGAAGAAGTGGGATTTGAGAGATAATGAAAGAGAAAAAAAAAAATTGGTTGGTGTTTGGATAGTGAAAAAGAAGAGGGAAAGAGATTGAGTTTTTTTACTCTCACTCATCTACAATAGCCTCCGTGCTTTCCCTTAGAAAAAAAAAAAAGGAGAGTTAGAGAAAAAGGAAGGAAGGAAAACGAGACGAGGCCACGTATTTTCAAGCTTTCACGACGGAAAATAGGAAACAAAATCTATTTTAATTTTAAAAACAAATTCTTTTGTTTAAAATAAAATAAAATCAAATTCTTTTAAAACAAAATCTATTTTTTTAATTTAATTAAAACTTTACCTTAAAACTAATAATAAAGTAAACTTATGTTATTTTTTAATTAAAATAAACCTTAATAAAGTAAAATATAATAAAAATAAAAATTAAATAATTAAAAATAAACCGGACCAAATACAGTGTCTACCGAAATTAGAAACCTTTTGAGGTTGTTTGGTTGAAGGTTTTAAAATTTAGCTTGGAATTAAGATATTTGGAAATTAAATATAATCTTGTATACGAGATTAAGATTCAAGAGATGTCTCAAAATAAATTTTATATATATTTATTTCATGTGTATAAATTTTATATGCATTTTATTTTAGTGGAAACATTGATTAATAACTAAATTAAATTATTTTATATTAACATTCTATATTTTTCTATGTATTTTATTTCACTGTAAACATTGATTAATAACTAATCAAATTTAATTAAAAATAAATAATATAAATTAAATTATTTTATATTAACATTCTATATTTTTCTATGCATTTTATTTCACTATAAACATTGATTAATAACTAATCAAATTTAATTAAAAAATAAATAATATAAATTAAATTATTTTATATTAACATTCTATATTTTTCTATACATTTTATTTCACTATAAACATTGATTAATAACTAATCAAATTTAATTAAAAATTAAATAATAAAAATTAAATTATTTTATATTAGCCTTCTATATTTTAAATTTGAAGATTTAGATATATTGACAATTTAGCACAATGATCAATTCAATAATTAATTGTAAATGTTATTTAACTAAAATTTTTAATATATATATATATATATTCAGCAAAATCATACCTATATATACAACTTTAAAATAAGTTAAAATTAACTTCCAATAATAAATTTACATTACTTAATTTATCTTTATTAAGTTAAAATATTAATATCATTTGAAGAAATTATGTTTTAATAATTAAGTTTCGAGTAAATATATTATAAATAATATATCTAAATTTATGTTGTTGATTTTATTTAGTAATTAAGGATATTAATCATTTTCATCCAATTAATTATGTCAGTTTATTACATTTTATAAAAAAAGAAAAAAAATAAAAAATTAAGTATATTCTTTAATAAATTAATTTATCACAGTAGAATAATTAATTTCATACATTATGGTGAACTTTTAATGTTGTTTTATTAATTATAAGTTTAATTTAAATAGTTTAACTAGTTTTAAGTAATAAATTTTCATAAAACAAAGTAAATAATTACAATAAAATAAAACAATTTATTGAAAAGAAAATAGAGGTATGACCAAGGTTCAAAATGTCGATGTCGATGGAAATGTCAATGTCTCGATTTTTCGGACATGTCGATGTTGATGGATATTTCAAGAAAAATAATGGAAATAGTGGATATTGATGCAAATTTTTTGAATTAATAAATAAGACATTAATTGTTGCTTAATTAGCCTATAACTAGTTATATCTAGATATATAAGTAATATACCCAGAAAAATATCGTCGCGATAAAAATGTCGAAACAAAATCATGTAAACAACATATATGAAATTGATTATGTTTTTTTTTATAATTTATAATCCAATCTAATTTTTAGTTACATAATTGAGAAAATAAATATACATAAAGGATGAAATAATTTTTAAAAAATTAGATTTAATTTAAAATTTAAGTATTTAATAATAATTAGTTAAATTAATTTTCTTTTATTTATTTGTTTTATGATTTTGTTACTTAAATACTTAAATTTAATTTTAAAGTTTGTTTTTATTTTTAAATGATTTTTTTTATAATCGATTTTGATTCTGTTAGGCTTTTAAGAGTTAACTTTTATTTGAAATTTGATTTTTTAATCATTTTTTTTATTAAAAATTACCTTCAAATCTAGTCAACGCTTCCAATATCTAATTCCACTTATTCGTGAATTTACGTTACGATTCATCTCTCACATTGCTGTTTCTCTTCTTCATATTTCTCTTCTTTCCCTTTGTTTATTCCCTTTTGAAAATCCTATTTTTCCTTTGAGTTTGTTGCCAATTTCACCATGAGATTCATTGGTTTGTGTGTTTTCTCTGCTCTATTTCCATAGATCATGTTATGGATTTCGTTTTTCTTCCTTAAATTTTATTCCCTTGTCTTTCAACTTTTAGTTTCACTTCGTGGATTACTCATGCCTTCGATGGAAGGAAAATAGGAAGGTTGAAAGGAAAAAATATATATATAGTGTTGAACAACATTTTATGTCGACGACATGTCGAAATGTCAGCGACATGGGGGAAAACGACTTTTGCTCCCACGTGTCGATGTTGAGGTGCTCGACACGTCGACCTGTCGTGTCGCTTGAAATTTAGATACTAGGTATGACACAAAACCTATGGACAAACCTATTAAAATTGAAGGGTACCTTGTCCATGGGAATAAGGTATTCCAATTACACATCCTCATTCCCATCTAGTAAACCCCTAACCAAATGGCCCCTCCGACTATGTGAACCCCGAATTCACAAGCATTAATTAACCTCCATAATTAATTTAGCAAATCCAAAGAAGATTATGGTAGTGTTATCTTGTTCATTGAGAAAAGCTGAGCTAAGAAAAACTAGCTCCCTACTGGTCGGGTTGATCTAACTTAACTTGAATGTTTTAGTTTGAAACCTAAATCAATTCAAAAGGTTTTCCACCGCGGTTGGCAAACTTGAAAAAAATGGCTCAAAGCACCCAATTTCAGTAAAACTTATGTCTAAAAAATCACTATCACAAGAGTACTTTAGATAGTATTCTAACTAAATCCTTGATATTATCAATATTCATGGGTTTCAATCTCAAAACTAGTTTTAGATCGGACCAATTGACTATGGGAAGAGTAGTTCATATCTATTAATAGATGTCACATCATCACTCATAGCAAAAAATAAAAATACTCCTACTTAATATATTCAAGAAAAGGTAGTTAGAAAACAATAAAATTACAGAAAAACTCTTACTTAAACAATTCATATCATTATGTTTTTCAAAAATTAGAAACTAGAAACCAGGTACGATAACTTAATAGGCCTTAAAAGCTGGCCTATGCCTTAGGAGAGACGTGAGGAAGATGAGAATACGATTCCTTTCATATATTTACAATGTCTTTTCATTGTCTTCTCATTTGATCCTTGTAGGGAAGAATGGAGCTAATTCGACCGATTCTTATGTAAGGTTATTAAACTTTTTTGAAAAACAATATCTTTATCAACGAACATTTGGAGCTTCTGAAAAATATATTACTTTTTATCAAAGGTATTTAGACAACCTTAAGAAATTAGACTTTTTGTCCGCGTGATTAAAAACCTTCCAAAAGGATATACATTTCTCAATAAATATTCAAATCTCTGAAAATATATCATCTTTTATTTAAGATATTTTAAAAAACTTTAAAAATTATTCACTTTTATTGAAGGTTTTGAGATACACGTTTATCGATAAACATTTGAAATATATATTATAAGGTATTAAAAAGTACCACTTTTATCAAAGGTTATCAAATACCTTTGAAAACCTTATATCTTTATCAAGAACTATTAAAAACCCTTTGAAAAATTATGTTTATACCAAAATCCACAAGGTGAAAATCGAGTTAGTTGAACTGTGTGAGTTGAGCAGAATGAGTTGAACAGGGAGAGCTATAAGGAGAAAAAAGAGCACACCGACACTCAAGTCAGTCCAAAGTTCAAATCAATAGGTCGATTTCATATAGAATTGCATACCTGATTAAGTGTAGTGGCAGTATATTTATAAGGGGTAGATGATTCCTTCTGTTACAAGAATTACAAGCAAGATCACCGAGATAATCTTGAAAACCATTGATTCCACTTGAATCGCTCCCAAATGTACAAGGGGCATTTGACCCTTAGCTCGAGCAAAACGAGTTAAGGGTTTCCTTCCTTTCGCTTGAGGCTCCCAGTTAGAGAAGTCGAGCTCCCTAGGTCAATACCTTATGGTTGACAGCCGACCTTCGCGCTCTCAAGTCCATATGACATGTTGTGATTTTTCTTCCTAACAAATTATATTATACATAATGAAGGTTATTTAAAAACCTAGAGAAAAAAAAGTATTAGAAACATATTCAAAATATATTACCTTCTCTCAAAGGTGTTTTAAAAACTTTCAAAAAGAATTATTCACTTTTTTTATTGAAGTTATTAAAAACCACAAAAAATGGAATCTAGTATTAAAAACCTTGAAAAAAAAAGATATTTCAAGAAATATTTTAACTTTTATCAAAGGTTATTTCAGTTTATTTGAAAAATATATATATTGAAGACCTTACAAGCCTTCTAAAAAGTTAGATATTCGCTTAAAAAAAATTGAACCTTTTATCCAAGCCTTTTTTTTTTTTGGAAATATTCCAAGCTGGGTCCATGTATAATATCAAGATTTGGATGAATTGAAAGACCTTAAAATTCTATGGGAGCATAAAAAAATTGAACTTAAATCGATTTCTAAACTTTTAATTCTTAATAGGAATATCGGAATTTAAATATAAAAATATCGACCAAACTTCTCGATAGAGGCAGTATGGTAAATTAAAGTGCTTGAAGACCTTTTTTTTTTGTTTTTTTAATGTAGCTTGAAGACAAATTACTAGGAAGATAATTGAGAATTAATTGACATGATTTTATAAACATTAATCATATGGGACCTTTTCGAATCTTTTTCTTGCTTGAGTTTATTAATATATTATTTTTTTGAAATAGAGTTTATTTATATTTTTAGTTTTTAGTTTCAAATTAATTATTTTTATATTTTGAAACTAAAAACTAAAAGTATTTTATATTGTCCTTCTAAAAAACTTATAGTCAATCAATTACAACATGTAAGAAGATTTCTACCCTAATCTTAGAGGATGACAACAATTTTCTCATCAACAATATCCAAATTCGCAAACAACATTATGTAAATATGTTAGAAAAATAATATTAAAATTTCAGCTGTACTTCTAAAATAATATGAATTTAATTTTATTTAATTTTTCTACAATGTATAAATATAAATATTGTACTTCTTTAATAATATGAATTTACAATTTTATTTAATTTTTTGATATTTTCTACAATGTTTAAATATAAGTATTGTACTTCTTTTATATATATTGAATATGAGACTAGCCTCCTAATTTCAAACTTCAAACAAGAAAAATATACAAGTAGAACTATATTTTAGTAGTTCATCCTATTAATTTTTTTTTTTGTTAAGTCTCTTATTTTTTTTCAAGTAGGATCTTTAACATGCTACAAACATATATTTTATGCAGCAGAGATGATGAAACTTGGGTGAAGTCCTCC